>NW_019175379.1:680430-890430 GCF_002260705.1 Seriola dumerili
GAGAGAAAAAAAAAAAAGAGCACCAGGGAGAAAGAGAAAGTGCCGGCAGAGGCTTTGCGGAGGAGCCCTTCTCTTCAGGTGCAGCTGCTCAAGCTGTTCCAGATGTGTGTGCAGCGCTTTACGTCATCGGTGACTGCTCAGAAGCCACACTGGTACAATCACTGGCTTCACCTCCTCCTATTCTTCACTCTTTCCTCTTTCCTCATCTTTTCTCTGTCCGTCTCTGGTCCCTCTAGTTTCAGACAGCCTGGATTGCTCACGTGTGCTCAGATGTTCAGGCTACCACAGGCAGGAATGCGCACACCACAAACACCACACACACACACACACACACACATAAAATACAACACACTCACTGGTGAATTTAAAGAGAATTAAAGACCGCAAAGGAGGGGAGAATTGCAGCGTGCGTGTGTGTGCTGTGTGTGTGTGTTTGTGGTGTGTGTGCAAAAGACACACAGTGAAGCTGTCCTGATCTCCTGCGCTGAAAACATCAGCTGTGACAAGAAAAAAAAAAAAAAAAAAAAGGCAGGAGAAGTTGGCTGGGGGAGAAACAGCCAAGAAGAGAGATCAGAGCTTTAAAACACTTTCTGTCCCTCTTACCCTCTGTCTGGAAAAAAACAAAAAACAAATTTCACTTCTCATCCTCAAAAACACTCACTTCTCCCATGGACCAAAAAACACGTCTTCTCTTTTGACAAAATGCTTGGAACAATTGTCTGACCCACAGAAATTTCCTCTTACAGTCCATCCACAGTGATCATTGCCAGACAAGCACAAATAATAATAAATAAAATACACTATGAATCAGTGTTGGTAGGGCAGACACAGAAAGAGCAAAAAACTACAACTCTGACCCATAAAAGAAAGATTTATGGCCATTTGAAAAAAAAAAAAAGTGAAAAGAAGTGTTCTTGTCTCTGTGGCTCTGGAAAGTAAACCACAACTTGTCTAATTCATTAACTCTGAAGACAGTTCACCCTATTTTGAGCTCCGAGCCTGTGACAACTCGTGTAATATGCCGCAGCATGTGAAATTGACATGTGATATAACGCACAGGGACGCCATTGCGTGCTTACTGACTACACATCAGAAAATGGATTACAGTGAGCGAAAGATCAACCGTGCCAGGCAACACGTTTATAAAAGAGCAACAATCCTCATGGACTGGACCACTGGGCTTAGTTTTACACAGGGACGATTTGTCTCTCTGAACTGGGGCTGTGCCACTAAGATAGAGTCCTGGTAAAAAAGAAAAAAAGAAAAACAGAAAAAAAAGAAAAAGAAAAGCCAGATTTGGAATTTGAACATGTGCCGCGTGTTTACTACTATGCTCTGTTTGGAAATGTATGGCAGGATCAAACACTGACGTACACTGTAACAAGAGTTTACCAGAGATTTCCAGGTACAGAAGATTCGATCAATTCCTCCATAACAACCCCCCCCCCCTTCATTGATTGCATTTTGGGCTGCTAAGCTTTCTGAACATGATGACAGCCATCACTGATCGTATAGATATGAAATATTAATCATATTGCCACATATCTGTATGGCTTTAGATAAAGAGCAAAGCAGATTGACCTACATACTTTCCCAATGAATAGTTTGCTGACAAATCTGAGGGCTAAGAAACCTCATGGGAACCGCTTGCATGCCTGATGGATTTTAGAAAGAGAGGAAAAGAAGAAAGAAGATAGAGACTTACCATAAGATATTAATATTTAGAATTGTGTCAGATTATAAATGTGCGTCACCCGTTTGGGTAATGTCGACTATGTTTACAGTATCGTAGTACTAAGGATTACGTCAAACCTAAAAAAAGGAGTGACCTTGAAAAAAACACAGGACCTCTTATAGGTTTCCAGTGAGTGGTGTAATGGTAACTTTTCTCATACTATGGTTTCATGGCTATTGTGTGTGTACATGCTAGGAGTAAATGAAAGCCCTCTGTGTGGATTGCATGCCTCCCAGGCTCTCAGCCAGTTCAGACTCTACAGTAGACAACGCGGGAACTGGTTCAAAGGATATTAAATAACATGCATTTAGGGATGGATATAATTTGAGTTTCCTAATTAAGCCTGTGATTTTGTGCAATGTGATAGATCATAAAGTGCGTCTATGTATTCATATAACAATCCCTGATGTTGACACACTATTCAGGCATGTGCAGCAATTTGCATTTCAAAACTACAGTGGAAAACAGCCTACCACAATATTTAACTTCAAAAGCAAAACTTGTGAAAGATGATTATCTGATGAGTTGGAAATTGGCTCTGACAATAAAGACCTAAATGACAAATCTGCCACCACCACCAATGCTCAAGCTCGTGCCAATAGCCAACGACTGTCTCGCTTTCAAGCAGGGAGTGTGCAGTGGGGGATTGAAAAGTTTAAGTTGTGGAAGGGTGGGATAGGCGGTTATGGAAAAACGATGGTGCAGAAAAATTCAAGTTCTCTGTATAGCTGCTTCTGACCCGTGAGTGTGTAAAGGAAGAGCTGTCGAAGGGGGTGGTGGACCAGCAAGTGTTGTCTGAGTGCCTCTGTGGTATTTCTCTAATTAACTGACTTTTCTGTCTGGGGGTTATTATTAACTGGGGCATAGGTTACAAACGACTCACCCCCATGAACTGAGCTGAGGGCTGGTGCAGACTAAGCTTGGCAGTTTGTTACCATCTGCCAAGATTTTTGCCAAGAATGGCAAAGGCTTTTTTGAGATAATGGTGTGAATGAAATCTGTAAGCCATTCAAGCTCAGACACATTCATAAATGATGTATGTGTTGTAGTTTAAAGCTGCTACAATCAATATTTTCTATAACACTGGGTCACATAACTACCTGTATGTGAAAGGAGTCGCTCACAGTGATGAACCCACAGAGAAATATCACCAGACTCTGCAGCTTCCCTTAGCCTTATGGAGATTTTTACTGTCTTTCAGCTCATTGTTTTGGTTTATTCAGGCTACGCCCACACTCTTGCGTTTTTAAACGTAAACGATCTCTGTCCAGACGACCGTTGTAGTTCTGTATCAGAAACGATCTCTGTCCTATCACACCTGAAAACGCACACATACGTGACCAATCACGTACACTGGGCATGTGCAACTTGGTGTAAACAGGAAGTAGATTTGTCTTCTCTGCAGTTGATTAGTTTGCAAAAAAATACTACGAACGAGTAACAGCAAAGGCAGCTACAAGACAACAGGGTCAGTAACACTTGTATTTCATTATTCATGTTGCTTTAACCACTAGTAGTTAAGGCTGATTAAGACCCAATCAGGAGCGACCATGGGTGTCTACATAAACATAACGAAAGAGAAATGCATTTGAAAACCAAAGTGTGACCGTAGCCTTAGTTCACCGCTCCTGAGAGTGCAGTTTTAAACAGCAGCAGTTATTTTTTCAAAAAGGCTTTAACAACTGACCGTATGCTACCTGCCAAGAAGGCAGAGCAAGACAAGTTAGGGCTAGCTGGTGAACACGTGTGGCATTTACTTGATAAAAACCATATATTTTTAGTGAAGTTGTGCAACCCAAACAACACTAAAAGGAGAGGGTAATGGACTTGTATTAGTGGATCACAGACAAACTCCACAACTCCAACATGAATGCTAATGTATGCACTGTATCTGTGTTTGCTAAACAAGTTCACCAGTTCGTAACATAAGAATTTATTAAATCTGTGCAGAGGTTAAGAAGTTAAACCTTGCTTTGCTGGAAGAGGCGGTACTTGCTCAGGCTGAAAACAACACTGATGAGAGTAAACAAAACCAAATCTGTGATTCTATCATTATGGGCGCGCTCCATTTCACAAACATCTACACATCTCTCTGTTAGCTATAAAATATTGATTATAGCAGTTAACTTCACAATGATACCCTATTGACACTTAACAACTCACATGATAAGCCAATTTTATTTAAGCAGTACTTGCGCACAATGACTGCCTCTTTTTACAGAGGAAAAGGCCAAAAAGCCAAGTTTATAAAAGGTTGAGGTGGACTGTTGGATGGGGGATTTTGGAGGCAATTGTGGGGAGGTGTGGGGAGCTGTGTACCTCTCTGCTGAGGATTAAGGTTGGGTATGTTTTCCAAGCCCTCGGGGGTTGGTTGTTCTTTCCTACATTCCATCTCGGAGCTCCCTCCCAACCATATCATGAAGTCATTACTGACTGTAACATTCACTAATATCAGCGGCTGAATCAGTTACTGAAAGCAGACTACAAGCTCTACAGAAATGCACAGACACACAACAGCAGCCATGAGCAGTGCTGAAGCACCGGTACTGCAGCAGGTCAGGGTGCCTATGTGTACACAAACAGAGGTTTGAGACCATGGTTGCAACTGTTCCTCTCCTGGATTTCTGTCTCATCCGCCATGATGCATTACACATCGGACAGAAATACCATACAAATAACTCTTTATCTACAATTTACTGGAAATTGCTGCATCATCTAGAATAGATTTAGTTGATTTTTACCGGGAAAAAGCGTATTACTGAGTGGCAAAACTCGGTCAAACTTGCACCGAGCCTACAGTAAACTCAAGTGTTCTTCAGAATAACAATTTCTTACCCGGCGAAACAATCAATATTTCATCACAGACTTTTTAGTAGTTTCGCAACTCATGAAATGAACATCTGAATCTGAATCTCTATCTGGAACACATACTGTAGCTTAAATTGGCCGACAACATCAACAACGACACACCATGCTTTTCTTTCCATTCCTTTTAGTTCTAGCTGGTGACTGCACCCGACTCGTGGGTGAAGAAAAAGTGACTCAAAGGCAGAAAAGAAGTCCATGAGACGATGAGACTCGCTGACAGTCGGGGCCAATTAGTCTTAGCGCTCAGCTGCTCCCTGGGGAAAGCCGCCCAACATGTCACATTATCTCTGCATTAAGTCACAGTAAATGCAGCACTGATCATGGCAGAGGGCGCTGAGCGGAGCCTGCCACTCATATTCAACAGGTCAGAGGGAGATGGTGGCCCGGTCAGGCCAAGTGCTGTCTCCGCCATTATCATCAACTGTCACTAAAACAACAAGAATGATTGAGGTGAGCTCACAGTATTGTCACATTTCCTGCGCTCTAATGAACCAGAACATTGCTTGAGTTTTAAAAGGTGGCACCATTCCATGTCCAAATCTTTAGTATCATACTGAAGCTCAAAGGACAATTCTACAGCTTTTAGACTGTTTGATGCTAAACATTCACAGCAGACAATTCAGAATCTTTGCAAAGTATACCACAAGTGTTAAAAGTTTGATTTCCTGCATGTATTACTTTCTGTATACTGTGGAAAAACCTGCATGTAAAAACTTGAAGGATGCTCCCTAGTCCAAGAATTGACAATCGGCTGCCAAAAAGCATTACACTGAACAACTATGTTGTTGAAATTTCAAATCCAGAAGCACTCAGTAAGTGCATGTCTCCGCCAAAGCTGCAGGATCTTCCAAATTTGTTTTTTGTAACAAAAGAAATGTTTAGAATGTTTAGTCGGAATCTGGATCTCCATCAACATGAAAAAGTGCATGATGACAGAATAATAAATAAATCTACTCTTATTTCAGTGGAGTAAGCAGCTTGTGAGAGAAGAGCAAAAAAAAAAATCTCATAATGTTAACAAATGCTTTTAGAAGAATTATTGTGGAGAGGATATCCAGAGCAACCAACACTTGCTCCTAAATCTTTCTCCAAATTTCTCTGGAGTCCATTCAAAATTTTCAGAGGTATTATGCCAAAAGAAGATGTACAAAAAGAGAGGAAAAGGAACCTCCTTGCAGAGACAGAGATAATTAGAATGTGAATTTGGAAATAAATAAAATCGTGATGCTGCATCTGTCTCAGACAAGTTGAATGTATTTTCAAAGATTTGAAACGAATGGAAAACATGGCTTGTCTATAATGTAGGAAATCAGCCTAAACATGTATTGGTATAGTTTAGGAAAATTCACAGTGACAGAACAGACTCAGCTTGTAGTTAACAGGCTAAACCCTGTTTACAAAAATGATTTATGGACTCTGCTGTCCCTCCATGATAGCAGAAAGACACTTTGGAAAAAAAGGAAAAGCTTTTTGGAACAAAGTCATGTCATCTCATTTCGGTGAGGCCCTGTCCCTGGAAATAGTAGAACCCCTTTTTAACACGGGTCCATAAGAGGATTATTGTAACAGATGCTGAAAAAGGGAAATGTTTACCTCAAAATGTTCTCAGTGGGCTCACACAATCGAAAGGCAACAAAAACAGAACCATAACAAACAGGGAGTCAATATTAAAGATATGTTACAGCTTTGAGTGAGAAGGGATTCTGCATGAGGTGCCTCAGTCTCTGTCTCATGAATCCTTCCTCCTTATGTCCTGTCTCTGGGGCCCCTGTGGCCTTATGAATCACTCCTGCTCTTTACTCTCGGCATGCTATTCACATGCTCAACAAAAAAAAAAAAAAAAGAAAAAAAAAACCCAGCTCACAGTTTGGACATGTCTACCTCTAAACTCATATTTTCATTCAGTTTACCCAGAGCAGTGGATATGCATCAAGCTCAACAACCTCATCCCGTCCTTTACGCCTCAGCATTTCTTATGGAGAGTTTTAACTTCTTATCTGGACAGCCTGTCAAGGTGTTATTGGAGGCAAAACATGAATGCCTCTGCCTAAGTGTATAAAAGAAATATGAGGAGAGACAAACCACCTCTCCAATCAGACTGATGTAAATAAGAGGCTTCTCCATTCTCTTTATGGTTTATGATTTTTAGTTCGATGGCTGGCTGCCAAGACAGGGAAGAAAATAACAAAAAAAAAAGAGGGAGAGAGAGAGATAGCGAGGAAGACAGAGAGGAGCAGCAACCGAATTCTAAACAGCAGCTATTCTTTCTGGGAACAAAAGCAGCGTCACCTTAATGACACCTTCCGCACCGCAAAGCTCACGAGAAAAAACATGTGAATAAATGTGACAAAAAAACACCCAAACATGCAAAACGCACCTGGAACACATACCAATAATGAAATCAGAAGCCTTTTGGAAACTCTACAATACTGTAGATATTTAATATTGTCAAGATTTCCCATGGTAATAAATGAAACAGTGAAAAGTGAAAAAAAAAAAAGGTTTGAAGCCTCCCTTTCAGATGTGGTGGGAAACCACTCATACTCATGTCATGAGAAACAGTATTCTAGTGTTACAGTGAGGGAATTAAGGAGATGAGGTTTCCAGAGTCAGAACTGAGTGTTTGTTGATGTCAGAGTTCAAATGAGAAGGCTGCTTTTGGCACGACGTACGTAGCCAACATAGGCAGCCAAAAGAAGCATTTCACATCAGCTCAGGGAAGCAGAGAAAGGTTAATACATTGAAAAGTAATGCTGATTCTATGCATGGGAGAAAGAGAAGGGAGTATCTCCAAAATGAGATATATCTTTAAAAAGTCTGTCATTTTATCCCCCACCTGCTCATCTTCACCTGAGCTAAATTTGACGTGAATACAAACCAAAACACAGGATGAGAACCATGCGTTCATGCACACACGCAAGCAAGCAGACACACACAACACATTAACCATAAGGACCTGTTAGATCATGTTGGTAGCATCATGTAAACAGCTTGAGGAGCTAAAAGGAGCTTTTTAGTGACTCAATCATATATGAAGAAGGAATGCTCATATTTTCTGTGCTGGGACAGCTTGTACCCTTGGTTCTTCTGCTCTTGCATCTTTGGAAAAAAAAAAAAGGGGAGATATTTAAGGAACATGTTCGCCGTGTGCAGCATAAAGCTCTGCGTGTACACAGTGAAGAAAAGTTACTTGTCCACGTGAATTCAAGTCGAGATGCTTGTTAATTTGACATAAATATGACAGATATGACAGATGTCACCATGTTTGGAAAATGAACAAACTGGTGGGTTGATTTGCTCTAGGACGCACCAGTATGAATATTGGAAACTTGAAACATTGGGAAAAACTGAAAATCCTAAAATTCCAGAAGAAAATACGATGTACCAGACACGTCTAAACACATAACCTCATGGCTAAAGTTACTTGAAGTCTTAAAGAGGAATTCCACCAAACCCTGAATGAAACTATTGCCACATTTTCTTCTTTTTCCTTGTTTCTTACTTGTTTTGTTTTTTGTTTTTTATTTCCAAGTGGTCAGCTTGAACTTCTGCTGTTAGGATAACAGTGCAAAGAACAAAAACAAGATTTTCTATCTTTGATGGGAAACTATCGCTACTTTGAGGTCTAGGATGAGCAGAAATCACGTAGAACAATTGTTAACATATGGACAGGTGACAAATTAACAGGAAATCTTAGAATAAATGAGCAGATTACCAAACAAATGCAAATGCAAATGCTTCCATACAGGGTACAAGAGGTCACTATAGGGTGCTCTTTATTGATTAAGCTGCCAATTATTTTCTCAATTATTCAATTTATCTTTTCATACATAAAGAATTTTTATTTTTGGTCAAAGCTGGCATTCATCAAATGTCCAACTAACATCTGAAAACTCTTTACTGTCGTGTATTAAAAAAAGAAAAGCATTAAAATCCTCAAATTTAACAAGGTGTAATAGAAAATGTTGCAGATTTTTGCTTGAAAACTAATTAAAAACGCTAAAATCATTTATCAAACAGTATATATATACAGTATATATTCAGTATATAAAAATTGCAAACATTTAAAAAATTTTTTCACTTTGTCAGTATGTATTATTGAGTTAGATTCATGAAAGAATACTCAACAGTCTACTGTCTGATACTTTCTGAAGCCATCGACGTTGTTTGGTCAATCTTTCCGTAAATTGTAATAATCGATTAATTGACTAATTGTTGTAGCTCTAAGTTGACTGAATGGTTTAACGTGTTGTGAAAAAGATTTGATTATATGTGTTGAGCACAGTGAGGTTTGATTGTAAAGAATGTTGTTTCATCTATGACGATACAGAGGCTCTGAGTTTTTATATTTCATGTTTTTGCCTTTACTTGTCGTCAGCCATCTGTAGCTTCATTTGGTAGTGTCATCTCCATCCTGTTTGAAATATGCTGCTCCAGAATCCGCTAAATGAGCGATATGGAACCTTAATGTGGTTGGAAGTGTCATTTCCTCGGCAGTTATTTCTAGAGGTTTTCCAACCTGAAGTAAGTAATGTTTTATACTGATGACTCCCTTTCTACCATAGAAAGCAGCAGCGTTACCAAATTTATGCTCACAGGGGCTATTTCATTTTTGACTTTAACATGTGGATAAATGCCATTTGTCTAGTGCTCTAGGGGGGGATTGTGAATAATCTGTAGTGTGCCTGTGTGCTATCATTCTGCATTGTGTCAATGTCCTTGTGGTGGTGGTGTACACATGCTTGCCAAGAAAGTAGATTTTCATTGGTGGTTTTCATGGCTTGAGTCTCTCTAAATCAAGCTGACAGCTTTCAAATGACCGATTATCCATCCCCATAAATTTGCATACTTTCACCGGTGAGATATCATTCCACTCAACATCACAAATACATCAGTGATTAAAACTATATCATATGTTGTAATCAGACTGAGCTGAACTGTTGGGAGCACATGGTGTCACAACTCACAGGGATAGACGCTTGTGTAAAACCTTTGATGTAATAATTTATTTAAAGCACGAGCTTACGTCGCCTCCCAGGCATTCTGTGTTGCCACTTTAACAGGGTGTATTATAAAACCAGAAATTAATTTCAAAGCTCGGTTTATTCTCAACATCTATAACCTATGTCTGCGCACGAGCAAGATAGAATTAAGCTAGCCAGCCATGCAAACATCTCTACACATCTTCATTAATGTGACTTTTTCTTTCAGCCCTCCTTCACAGCGAGGCAGGAGACTTGGCCAAGTGCTTGGATGAGGGATGATAATATGAACGCTTTTCAAAACTCAAAACAAGTGCAAGTAACAAGCAACTCTTGCATGGCCTAAAAAAATGACTTGAAAAGGATCTCTCTCCTTTTTTTGCACACATCAGTTTTTACAAATCCATTTAGAGTGTCTCATGTGCACAGATCACATGCAAGAAGAAGAGCAAAAGAACATTAGAGACAAGCTGATGTTCAGAATCAGAGTCTGGCTCATTACTTACTGTGGACAGAGCCTTGTGGCTGAGTTGAGGCTTTAGGTGGGCTGATCCTGCTCTTGGGAGGGACCATCTCCATATTTTGGCCCTTCTCACCTGGACTTTGGCTGGGGGCCGGCGTCTCAGTCTGGGCCTCGCTCTGTGCTTTGTCCTGTGGCACAGCGGCCGTTAAAGACTTCTGCCTGTTCAGGATACCGTCGCTACCTGCCCTCATCAGCTTCTCCCCCACGCTCAGCACCCGGACTCGACCGGCCGCAGCGGCCGTGCCAGGGCATTCCTTCCTGGGGGAGGGCAACTTGGATCCGGCCCCTGCCGATGGGGGCCGGGCCAGCCTGGAGGCTTTAGACATCCTGCAGGTCAGTGGATCAGTAGAGCTCCTCAGTCTTTCTCAGCCAGTGTGACTGCAGCTGCCTCCTGTGGGTAATCCAGGGTTTCTCAACTCACTGTGAATGTGACTCGGTGACTCTCCAGCTCCAGCGTGTTGTGACTGGTGCAGGTAGGCTGAGAGGGCCAGAGGGAGGGAGGGCACTTTTGGGAAGCCGGGTGGGAGGTGAGCAAAGGGTGTGGGGGGGTGTGGGGGTGGGGTGGAGGGGGGGATTGGGGGCGGTCAATATGCTCCTTGGAAGGTGTTCTCTTCTCCTGGCGTGGCCTCTGGGCTCATTCTCCAAAGCAAACAGTAGAGGTGTGTAAGTAAGTGAAGGTGTGGTGGTGGTGCGTGGGATGTGGGGTGGAGAAACGCTGCTGAGTGGCAGGACGGTGCGTGCAAATGCAAACAGGAAACTTCAGGTCTCCAGTGTGTCAGCGGCATTCCGGCTTTTTAATCCCCCCTCTGCCTCTCCTTCTCTGTCTTTCACACTCTCTCCCTCTCCGTCCCTCTCTTTTTTCTTAATTTCTCGCCGCTTTCTCTTCTTCAACTTCTCTTCCTACCTCCTTGTCCAATAATTCTTCCCCATGTTCCTGTCCTCTTGTGCTTTCTCTCTCCTCTTCTCTTTTGCTTCCGTTCACTCGCTCTTTCTTTGCTGATGCTCAGCGGTGTAACCATTCCAGCCGCTCCGGCAGGCAGGGAGACCAGTGAGAGAAAGATTTAGAGACTGCAAGAGAAAAAAAAGAGAGAAAAAAAAAAAAGAGCACCAGGTGAGAAAAAAAGTGCCGGCAGAGGCTTTGCGGAGGAGCCCTTCTCTTCAGGTGCAGCTGCTCAAGCTGTTCCAGATGTGTGTGCAGCGCTTTACGTCATCGGTGACTGCTCAGAGCCACACTGGTACAATCACTGGCTTCACCTCCTCCTATCTTCACTCTTTCCTCTTTCCTCATCTTTTTCTCTGTCCGTCTCTGGTCCCTCTAGTTCAGACAGCCTGGATTGCTCACGTGTGCTCAGATGTTCAGGCTACCACAGGCAGGAATGCGCACACACACACACACACACACACACACACACATAAAATACAACACACTCACTGGTGGAATTTAAAGAGAATTAAAGACCGCAAAGGAGGGGAGAATTGCAGCGTGCGTGTGTGTGTGTGTGTGTGTGTGTGTGTGTGTGTGCAAAAGACACACAGTGAAGCTGTCCTGATCTCCTGCGCTGAAAACATCAGCTGTGACAAGAAAAAAAAAAAAAAAAAGGCAGGAGAAGTTGGCTGGGGGAGAAACAGCCAAGAAGAGAAGATCAGAGCTTTAAAACACTTCTGTCCCTCTTACCCTCTGTCCTGGAAAAAAACAAAAACAAATTCACTTCTCATCCTCAAAAACACTCACTTCTCCCATGGACCAAAAAACACGTCTTCTCTTTTGACAAAATGCTTGGAACAATTGTCTGACCCACAGAAATTTCCTCTACAGTCCATCCACAGTGATCATTGCCAGACAAGCAAAATAATAATAAATAAAATACACTATGAATCAGTGTTGGTAGGGCAGACACAGAAAGAGCAAAAAACTACAACTCTGACCCATAAAAGAAAGATTTTATGGCCATTTGAAAAAAAAAAAAAAGTGAAAAGAAGTGTCTTTGTCTCTGTGGCTCTGGAAAGTAAACCACAACTTGTCTAATTCATTAACTCTGAAGACAGTTCACCCTATTTTGAGCTCCGAGCCTGTGACAACTCGTGTAATATGCCGCAGCATGTGAAATGGACATGTGATATAACGCACAGGGACGCCATTGCGTGCTTACTGACTACACATCAGAAAATGGATTACAGTGAGCGAAAGGATCAACCGTGTCCAGGCAACACGTTATAAAAGAGCAACAATCCTCATGGACTGGACCACTGGCTTAGTTTTACACAGGGACGATTTGTCTCTCTGAACTGGGGCTGTGCCACTAAGATAGAGTCCTGGTAAAAAAAAAAAAAAAGAAAAAAGAAAAACAGAAAAGAAAAAAAGAAAAGCCAGATTTGGAATTTGACATGTGCCGCGTGTTTAATCTACTGCTCTGTTTGGAAATGTATGGCAGGATCAAACACTGACGTACATGTAACAAGTTTACACAGAGATTTCCAGGTACAGAAGATTCGATCAATTCCTCCATAACAACCCCCCCCCCCCTTCATGATTGCATTTTGGGCTGCTAAGCTTTCTGAACATGATGACAGCCATCACTGATCGTATAGATATGAAATATTAATCATATTGCCACATATCTGTATGGCTTTAGATAAAGAGCAAAGCAGATTGACCTACATACTTTCCCAATGAATAGTTTGCTGACAAAATCTGAGGGCTAAGAACCTCATGGGAACCGCTGCATGCCTGATGGATTTTAGAAAGAGAGGAAAAGAAGAAGAAGATAGAGACTTTACCATAAGATTAAATATTAGAATTGTGTCAGATTATAAATGTGCGTCACCAGTTTGGGTAATGTCGACTATGTTTACAGTATCGTAGTACTAAGGATTACGTCAAACCTAAAAAAAGGAGTGACCTTGAAAAAAACACAGACTCCATATAGGTTCCAGTGAGTGAGTGTAATGGTAACTTTCTCATACTATGGTTTCATGGCTATTTGTGTGTGTACATGCTAGGAGTAAATGAAAGCCCTCTGTGTGGATTGCATGCCTCCCAGGCTCTCAGCCAGTTCAGACTCTACAGTAGACAAACGGCGGGAACTTGGTTCAAAGGATTTAAATAACATAGCATTTAGGGATGGATATAATTTGAGTTTCCTAATTAAGCCTGTGATTTTGTGCAATGTGATAGATCATAAAGTGCGTCTATGTATCATATAACAATCCCTGATGTTGACACACTATTCAGGCATGGCAGCAATTTGCATTTCAAAACTACAAGTGGAAAACAGCCTACCACAAGTATTTTAACTTCAAAAGCAAAACTTGTGAAAGATGATTATCTGATGAGTTGAAATTGGCTCTGACAATAAAGACCTAAATGACAAATCTGCCACCCACCAATGCTCAAGCTCGTGCCAAATAGCCAACGACTGTCTCGCTTTCAAGCAGGGAGTGTGCAGTGGGGGATTGAAAAGTTTAAGTTGTGGAAGGGTGGGATGGGCGGTTATGGAAAAACGATGGTGCAGAAAATTCAAGTTCTGGTATAGCTGCTTCTGACCCGTGAGTGTGTAAAGGAAGAGCTGTCGAAGTGGGGTGGTGGACTCAGCAAGTGTTGTCTGAGTGCCTCTGTGGTATTTCTCTAATTAACTGACTTTTCTGTCTGGGGGTTATTATTAAACTGGGGGCATAGGTTACAAACGACTCACCCCCCATGAACTGAGCTGAGGCTGGTGCAGACTAAGCTTGCAGTTTCTGTACCATCTGCCAAGATTTTGCCAAGCAAATGAGACTTTTTTGAGATAATGAGTGTGAATGAAATCTGTAAGCCATTCAAGCTCAGACACATTCAATAGAAATGATGTATGTGTTGTAGTTTAAAGCTGCTACAATCAATATTTTCCTATTAACACTGGGTCACATAACTACCTGTATGTGAAAGGAGTCGCTCACAGTGATGAACCCACAGAGAAATATCACCAGACTCTGCAGCTTCCCTTAGCCTTATGGAGATTTTTACTGTCTTTCAGCTCATTGTTTTGGTTTATTCAGGCTACGCCCACACTCTTGCGTTTTTAAACGTAAACGATCTCTGTCCAGACGACCGTTGTAGTTCTGTATCAGAAACGATCTCTGTCCTATCACACCTGAAAACGCACACATACGTGACCAATCACGTACACTGGGCATGTGCAACTTGGTGTAAACAGGAAGTAGATTTGTCTTCTCTGCAGTTGATTAGTTGCAAAAAAATACTACGAACGAGTAACAGCAAAGGCAGCTACAGACAACAGGGTCAGTAACACTTGTATTTCATTATTCATGTTGCTTTAACCACTAGTAGTTAAGGCTGATAAGACCCAATCAGGGAGCGACCATGGGTGTCTACATAAACATAGCGAAAGAAATGCATTTGAAAACCAAAGTGTGACCGTAGCCTTAGTCTCACCGCTCTGAGAGTGCAGTTTTAAACAGCAGCAGTTATTTTTTCAAAAAGGCTTTAACAACTGACCGTATGCTACCTGCCCAGAAAGAGCAGACAGACAAAGTTAGCGGCTAGCTGGTGAACACTGTGGTGCATTTACTTGATAAAAAGCCATATATTTTAGTAAGAAGTTGATGGCAACCCAAAACAAGCTAAAAGGAGAGGGAATAATGGACTTGTATTTTCCAGGTGGACACAAACAACTCCACAACTCCAAATGAATGCTAATGTTGCACTGTATCTGTGTTTGCTAACAAGTTCACCAGATAAACGTAAAAGGTTTTTAAAATCTGTCATTGCAGGTTAAAGATTAAACTTGCTTTGCTGGAAGAGGCGGTCTGCTCAGGCTGAAAACAACACTGATGAGAGTAAACCAAAACCAAATCTGTGGATTCATCATTATGGGCGCTCCATTTCACAAACACAATCAATCCATTGTTGATATAAAAATATTGATTATAGCAGCCTTAACTTCCCAATGACTGCCTCTTTTTACAGAGGAAAAGGCACAAAAGCCAAGTTTATAAAAGGCTTGAGGTGGACTGTTGGATGGGGGATTTGGGAGGCAATTGTGGGGGAGGTGTGGGGAGCTGTGTACCTCTCTGCTGAGGATTAAGGTTGGGTATGTTTTCCAAGCCCTCGGGGGTTGGTTGTTTCTTTCCTACATTCCATCTCGGAGCTCCCTCCCAACCATATCATGAGTCATTACTGACTGTAACATTCACTCAATATCAGCGGCTGAATCAGTTACTGAAAGCAGACTACAAGCTCTACAGAAATGCACAGACACACAACAGCAGCCATGAGCAGTGCTGAAGCACCGGTACTGCAGCAGGTCAGGGTGCCTATGTGTACACAACAGAGGTTTGAGACCATGGTTGCAACTGTTCCTCTCCTGGATTTCCTCTCATCCGCCATGATGCATTACACATCGGGACAGAAATACCATACAATAATCTTTTAATCTACAATTTACTGGAAATTGCTGCATCATCTAGAATAGATTTAGTTGATTTTACCGGGAAAAGCGTATTACTGAGTGGCAAACTCGGTCAAACTTGCACCGAGCCTACAGTAAAACTCAAGTGTTCTTCAGAATAACAATTTCTTACCCGGGCAAACAATCAATATTTCATCACAGACTTTTTAGTAGTTCGCAGACTCATGAAATGAACATCTGAATCTGAATCTCTATCTGGAACACATACTGTAGCTTAAATTGGCCGACAACATCAACAACGACACACCATGCCTTTTCTTTCCATTCCTTTAGTTCTAGCTGGTGACTGCACCCGACTCGTGGGTGAAGAAAAGTGACTCAAAGGCAGAAAAGAAGTCCATGAGACGATGAGACTCGCTGACAGTCGGGGCCAATTAGTCTTAGCGCTCAGCTGCTCCCTGGGGAAAGCCGCCCAACATGTCACATTATCTGCTGCATTAAGTCACAGTAAATGCAGCACTGATCATGGCAGAGGGCGCTGAGCGGAGCCTGCCACTCATTCAACAGGTCAGAGGAGATGGTGGCCCGGTCAGGCCAAGTGCTGTCTCCGCCATTATCATCAACTGTCACTAAAACAAACAAGATTGATTGAGGTGAGCTCACAGTATTGTCACATTTCCTGCGCTCTAATGAACCAGAACATTGCTTGAGGTTTTAAAAGGTGGCACCATTCCATGTCCAAATCTTTAGTATCATACTGAAGCTCAAAGGACAATTCTACAGCTTTTAGACTGTTTGATGCTAAACATTCACAGCAGACAATTCAGAATCTTTGCAAAAGTATACCACAAGTGTAAAAGTTTGATTTCCTGCATGTATTACTTTCTGTATACTGTGGAAAACCTGCATGTAAAAACTTGAAGGATGCTCCCTAGTCCAAGAATTGACAATCGGCTGCCAAAAAGCATTACACTGACAAACTATGTTGTTGAAATTTCAAATCCAGAAGCACTCAGTAAGTGCATGTCTCCGCCAAAGCTGCAGGATCTTCCAAATTTGTTTTTGTAACAAAAGAAAATGTTTAGAATTGTTTAGTCGGAATCTGGATCTCCATCAACATGAAAAAGTGCATGATGACAGAAAATAATAAAAATCTATCTTATTTCAGTGGAGTAAGCAGCTTGTGAGAGAAGAGCAAAAAAAAAAATCTCATAATGTTAACAAATGCTTTTAGAAGAATTATTGGAGAGATATCCAGAGCCAAAACCCAACACTTGCTCCTAACTTTTCTCCAAATTTCACTGGAGTCCATTTCAAAATTTCAGAGGTATTATGCCAACAAGAAGATGTACAAAGACAAGAGGAAAAGGAACCTCCTTGGCAGAGACAGAGATAATTAGAATGTGAATTTGGAAATAAATAAATCGTGATGCTGCATCTGTCTCAGACAAGTTGATGTATTTTCAAAGGATGAAACGAATGGAAAACATGGCTGTCTATAATGTAGGAAATCAGCCTAAACATGTATGGTATAGTTTAGGAAAAATTCACAGTGACAGAACAGACTCAGCTTGTAGTTAACAGGCTAAACCCTGTTTACAAAAATGATTTATGGACTCTGCTGTCTCCTCCATGATAGCAGAAAGACACTTTGAAAAAGGAAAAGCTTTTTGGGAACAAAGTCATGTCATCTCATTTCGGTGAGGCCCTGTCCCCTGGAAATAGTAGAACCCCCTTTTTAACACGGGTCCATAAGAGGATTATTGTAACAGATGCTGAAAAAGGGAAATGTTTACCTCAAATGTTCTCAGTGGGCTCACACAATGAAAGGCAACAAAACAGAACATAACAAACAGGGAGTCAATATTAAGATATGTTACAGCTTTGAGTGAGAAGGGATTCTGCATGAGGTGCCTCAGTCTCTGTCATCATGAATCCTTCCTCCTTATGTCCTGTCTCTGGGGCCCCCCTGTGGCCTTATGAATCACTCCTGCTCTTTACTCTCGGCATGTGAGCTATTCACATGCTCAACAAAAAAAAAAAAAAAAGAAAAAAAAAACCCAGCTCACAGTTTGGACATGTCTACCTCTAAACTCATATTTTCATTCAGTTTACCCCAGAGGCAGTGGATATGCATCAAGCTCACAACCTCATCCCGTCCTTTACGCCTCAGCATTTTAGGAGAGTTTAGCTTCTTATCTGGACAGCCTGTCAAGTGTGTTATTGGAGGCAAACTGAATGCCTCTGCCTTAAGTGTATAAAAGAGGATATGAGGAGAGACAAACCACCTCTCCATTCAGACTGATGTAAATAAGAGGCTTCTCCATTCTCTTTATGGTTTATTGATTTTTAGTTCGATGGCTGGCTGCAAGACAGAGGAAGAAAATAACATAAAAAAAGAGGGAGAGAGAGAGATAGCGAGGAAGACAGAGAGGAGCAGCAACCGAATTCTGAAACAGCAGCATCTTTCTGGGAACAAAAGCAGCGTCACCTTAATGACACCTTCCCGCACCGCAAAGCTCACGAGAAAAACATGTGAATAAATGTGACAAAAAACACCCAAACATGCAAACGCACCTGGAACACATACAATAATGAAATCAGAAGCCTTGTGAAACTCAAATACTGTAAGATAATTATATTGTCAAGATTTCCATGGTAATAAATGAAACAGTGAAAGTAAAAAAAAAAAAGGTTTGAAGCCTCCCTTTCAGATGTGGTGGGAAACCACTCATACTCATGTCATGAGAACAGTATTCTAGTGTTACAGTGAGGGAATTAAGGAGATGAGGTTTCCAGAGTCAGAACTGAGGTGTTTTTGATTCAGCAGTCAAATGAGAAGGCTGCTTTTGGCACACGTACGTAGCCAAAACATAGGCAGCCAAAACATTTCACATCAGCTCAGGAAGCAGAGAAAGGTTAATACATTGAAATAAATGCTGATTTCTATGCATGGGAAGAAAAGGGAGTATCTCCAAAATGAGATATATCTTTAAAAAAGTCTGTCATTTTATCCCCCACCTGCTCATCTTCACCTGAGCTAAATTTGACGTGAATACAAAAACACAAACACGTGAGAACATGCGTTCATGCACACACGCAAGCAAGCAGACACACACACACATCCAAACCATAAGGACCTGTTAGATCATGTTGTTAGCATCATGTAAACAGCTTGAGGAGCTAAAGGAGCTTTTTAGTGACTCATATATTATGAAAGAGGAATGCTCATATTTTCTGTGCTGGGACAGCTGTACCCTTGGTTTTCTTCTGCTCTTGCATCTTTGGAAAAAAAAAAAGGGGAGATATTTTAAGGAACATGTTCGCCGTGTGCAGCATAAAGCTCTGCGTGTACACAGGTGAAGAAAATACTTGTCCACGTGAATTCAAGTCGAGATGCTTGTTAATTTGACATAAATATGACAGATATGACAGATGTCACCATGTTGGAAAAATGAACAAAACTGGTGGGTGATTTGAGGCTCTAGGACGCACCAGTATGAATATTGGAAACTTGAAACATTGGGAAAAACTGAAATCCTAAAATTCCAGAAGAAAATACGATGTACCAGACACGTCTAAACACATAACTCATGGCTAAAGTTACTTGAAGTCTTAAAGAGGAAATTCCACCAAACCTGATGAAACTATTGCCACATTTTCTTCCTTTTCCTTGTTCTTACTTGTTTTTGTTTTGTTTTTTATTTCCAAAGGGTCAGCTTGAACTTCTGAGGTTAGGATAACAGTGCAAAGAACAAAACAAGATTATTCTATCTTTGATGGGAAACTATCGCTAACTTTGAGGTTAGGATGAGCAGAAATCACTAGAACAATTGTTAACATATGGACAGGTGACAAATTAACAGGAAATCTTAAATAAATGAGCAGATACAAACAAATGCAAATGCAAATGCTTCCATACAGGGTACAAGAGGTCACTATAGGGCTGCTCTTTATTGATTAAGCTGCCAATTATTTTCTCAATTATTCAATTTATCTTTTCATACATAAAGATTTTTATTTTCCAGAGTCAAAGCTGGCATCATCAAATGTCCAACTAACATCTGAAAACTCTTTACTGTCGTGTATGAAAAAGAAAAGCATAAAATCCTCACATTTAACAAGGTGTTAATAGAAAATGTTGCAGATTTTTGCTTGAAAACTAATAAAAACGCTAAATCATTTATCAAAAGTATATATATACAGTATATATTCAGTATTATAAAATTGCAAACATTTTTAAAAACATTTTTTCACTTTGTCAGTATGTATTATTGAGTTAGATTCATGAAAGAATACTCAGTACTGTCTGAGTACTTTCTGAAGCCACTGCAGTTGTTGGTCAACTTTCCGTAAATTGACTAATCGATTAATTGACTAATTGTTGTAGCTCTAAGTGACTGAATGGTTTAACGTGTGTGAAAAAGATTTGAATTATATGTGTTGAGCACAGTGAGGGAATATGTTTTGGAAGAATGTTGTTTCATCTATGACGAGAAGCACGGAGGCTGAGTTTTTATGTCTTCATGTTTTTTCCTTTACTTGGTCAGCCATCTGTAGCTCATTAATGTGTGAGATGCTCCATCCTGTTTGAAATATGCTGCTCCAGAATCCGCTAATTGAGCGATATGAACCTTAATGTGGTGAAGTGTCAATTCCTCGGCAGTTATTCTAGAGGTTTTCCAACCTGAAGTAAGTAATGTTTTATACTGATGACTCCCTTTCTACCATAGAAGCAGCAGCGTACCCAAATTTATGCTCACAGGGGCTATTTCATTTTTGACCTTTAACATGTGAAAATGCCATTTGTCTAAGTGCTCTAGGGGGGGATTGTGAATAATCTGTGTGTGCCTGTGTCTATATCTGCATGTGTCCATGTGTGTGTGTACACATGCTTGCCAAGAAAGTAGATTTTCATTGGTGGTTTTCATGGCTTGAGTCTCTAAATCAAGCTGACAGCTTTCAAATGACCGATTATCATCCCCATAAATTTGCATACTTTCACCGGTGAATATCATTCCACTCAACATCACAAATACATCAGTGATTAAAACTATATCATATGTTGTAAATCAGACTGAGCTGAACTGTGTGGAGCACATGGTGTCTACAACTCACAGGGTAGACGCTTGTGTAAAACCTTGTATAAGTTCATTTAAAGCACAACCTCGCCTCCCAGGCATTCTGTGTTGCCACTTAACAGGGTGTATTAAAACCAGAAATTAATTTCAAAGCTCGGTGTTATCTCAACATCTTTATAACCTATGTCTGCACAGGCAAGATAGATTAAGCTAGCCAGCCATGCAAACATCTCTACACATCTTCATTAATGTGACTTTTCTTTCAGCCCTCCTTCACAGCGAGGCAGGAGACTTGGCCAAGTGCTTGGATGAGGGATGATGAATATGAACGCTTTTCCAAACTCCAAAACAAGTGACAGTAACAAGCACTCTTGCATGGCTAAAAAATGACTTGAAAAGGGGGGTGGGGTTGGGGGGGTTGTTGTTGTTGTTGTGGTGTGATCACAGATCATCACAGAAGCAGAGAGAGGGAGGAACGGGAGGATCAGAGTGGTTTGCTTTCAAGTCTCATGCTTTTGTTTCCAGAACTGCATATCACAAGCAGGACAAACCATGACCGTGACACTGTTTCTAAGTTTCCCAAAAATCCTTGGCATTTCTGTAAAGTGCGGCTGAACAATTAATTGAAATATACTCGAAATTCTAATACGGCCAAGTGCAATATCCATTCCAATGCTTTTTGATAATGATAAAAAATGTGTCACAACATACCATAAATGAAGCATTGTGGTGCTACAGAGACGCCCTGGTCTACAAATCATATTCTCCAGACGTGAAAAGGAACATGCTTGTTCAGTACAGGCCAGGAAAAAATCATAAATCATCATAAATTTTATACTTTTTTCAGTGAAAATGAAATGCAAAAATTCAAATTGCCATCCCAATGAGAACTTTTTTTTTGCATGACGTTCAGCCTTACTGTACAGCAATTTCTTGTTATTGATATATCTGAGATAAGTTAATATCTGCCAGTCCATCAGAGAAAGAGAACACACACATATACGTGGAGGAAATAGAAAAGAGTTGAGAGATATCAAGGGGTGAAATCCTAAGAAAAGACGAGATAACTAGTGTGTATCTGTGTGTGTGCTTCCCAAAGTCCCAGTAGTGAATGAGCAACATGTGAACTGGAATGACACCAAACACCAGCAACCATGCAACAACACAACAGGAAGTCATCCAGCTGTACTCATAAATACAAGTAGGCAAGCACACAAACACACATGCACAGTCACACACAAATACACAAGGCTTCAGTCAGCAGCAGAGATCTGCTGAGCAAACAACACAGGCCAGGGCCTGGACAAACACAGGACAGATAAGTATCTGACACAGGGGGCAAAAAGTGATGAAGAAGACACAAAGAAGGGCGCATGAGGGCTCTAAATGTGAAGCTTGAAATAGAGATGGTGAGAAAAAATAAATCAGAACCAAAATGGCAATTAATGATGGAGGGAACGATGCAGGATTGAACGGATGAAAGACAGAGGTGAGGGAGTAGTCATGTAAAATATGAAGACATGCTTTATGGGTCTGGTCTCAAGACAAAAAAAATACAGATTCTTAAGCTTCACTTCTCTTCATTATGCTATGGCCCAAATGCTTCTACAGGAATAATGAGCCCCGATCTTTATGGCTTTCCTCTATGGCAGTAATCCGAATTAACAGTCCAGTTCCTCAGCTAGAAATAGCATTGACTTGAGGCTAATTGTAATAAATTGCAAAAGGAATAGCTGCAGATGATTGTTGACAGCCCAGCCTATGGGAAACAGAGAGTTATGTGTAATTTTACTGCAGGATGAGTGTATTCTCATGCCACAACATCTGGCATTTATCTACTCAATCTCAGGCGCACTTCGGGGAAAAATAAAGAGGGTTTCGTAAGTGTCATTTAGAAGTGAAACGTTTCACAACCGCTGACTGACAAGAGTACAAGGACTTGCTTGACAAAACTCAATCACATCCTCCAAGACTCTACTGTGCAATGCTAACAGAGAGTGTAACGGCCCTACAGTGGCTCTTTGTTTCCCCAGAGTTAATTCATCAAATGGCAACCTAACTGGAGCACTGGCACACATGTTTTTGATTGGCCTTCAATTTCAGAACTTGGGTCAGGGGTTAGTCAGGCCCATCCCTCATCTGACATCTGCCCTGACCCCTTTGCCTTGTCGCAGGTTTGTGTACACACATGTTTCAGTGTTCGTGTTGAGTTGAGACTGAGCCGGACCCCCGTGGGTGTGTTTCCTGTGCTGTGTCGCGCTGTCGGTCTCCCTAACCACACCTCCGGCCTCCCTAAGGTGCTGATGAAAAGACTTCAGAGGCCCGATTCATCTGGGCCAAGGCCTCCTTAATGAAGTGATGAACTCACTCTGAGATGCAGACATGCACTAGGTGCCGGAGACGCTGATTAGAGAAAGAGCGTGAGGGAGAGGAAGGAGAGGGGGAAGAGGAGGGGGAAAAAATCTTCCTCTCTTGAGGTAGAACTGGTCCTTCAATCTCTGCTGCCCCTCTGCTCCGAGTGGAAGAGGGGGGGGGGAGCTTTGGCCAAAAACCCCCGGAGTCTGATCCTCATTAAGAAGTACAAAGAACATCAAAGACCAACCCCAAACCTCTATCAGTCAGGAGCACCCAATCCCCATGATATTAAAACTCCCAGGCGCCTCTCAGTGTCAAGTTCTGAGGCAGGCAGAGGGGCTCGGGTGACTCAGGGGTTGGGGGACTTTAAGGTCCTGAAGGTCAATGGAAAAGTTGAGCTAAGTTCTCCTCACCTCAGTGATTGGCCACTGCTGAATAAGCTTTCTGCTGAAAGGGGGAAAAAAAAGTAGATGATAACTAGCAGCTGTGGGTAAATGCAAACTAGCAGATGTGAATAAACTGTAAACTATTTAAACTTGAAAACACAAATCTCCCTGCTGACTTACAACTGTGAGCTAACTGAACTAGAACCGAGTAGTTTCTTTAGACTTTATTCTTCAGTTTAACTTCACTAGATCTAAAAAAAAAAAATGAGTTGGACAGATATTAAATTCAACAACTGTTAAATCATATTTGCATGGATCAAAGGTCCGCTTTGCTTTCCAGGTACATTTATTCTCTCACTCTGAAGTTGTATCAAGGTCAGTTCTTCAAGTGCCATATAATCCTTACAGCTCTTCCCGTAAAGTTAAGAGCCTTTTTTGTACACTGCTATGACTAATATAAGGCTAGAGGACCTCTCAGTGACTGTTAAAATAAGGAACATGTACACAGTGTCTAAAGTTCATACAAATCAACACATTTTTATCAAATTAAAAAAAAATATGACTAATTTCTCCAAAAAAGAAGGGCTTCCAGACCTTCAGACCAATGATGCATGCTGGGTAATATGCTAATAAAAACAACGGGAAAACATAATTTGGGGAGTTTAGTGAACAATTCCCTAAATGACAATGAAGTATTCATGCAAAGTTTGAGCCACCTGGGCACAGCACAGCGAGCTGTAAACACAACACTGACATAATATTACTTCCTCGTTTACACATCCAACAGGTTGATGAGAGCCGTGTGAGTGAAGCAAGAACATTAAAGTAATGAACTGTAAAACCAAAACAATAAGCTGACAGACAAATGCTCTGCAGAGCTGAGGGGAACTACAAGGTCCAGAGATAATTCTCTGTGGGTTTGTTAATATGCATTTATTGATTAGTGCAACTTGAAGCAAAACTATTTTTTTCAGTGGAAAATGATCTAATTTAAAATTATGTGGAAAAAATGCAACAAAATGAGCCATTCTTTATCAGAAAACCACAGAAGTAGCAATAAAAGGAAAACAGAAACAATGCAACACGAAAAAAAAAAGTATTAAAAACAAGTAAAGTAAATCACCTCTCTACTACCACTTCTCTAGTGTAAGTGCAGAACCCTAGAGCTGATTAGCTGAGACTGTCAGCTCCTTGTACGAATGGACTCGTAACGTTTTCTCAAGAGAGGTATGTAAGAAACTATGAGAAATGCGCACTGCTTGGTTACATTTGAAGGCGAAGATAAATGTCGAGTATACATTCCACCCCGGTGGTCCGAAATGTACAGCTGGGGAGACTCAGGTCACAACAACACAGAATAGCTGAAGGGGCTGTTTCTATCATAGACACAGCAGCCATCATACACACACTGATAACTCCTGTTTCATCGGGCCATGCTGGGACATGAACCCAAAAAAAAAAAAAAAAAGGCGTCAAGAGTTAGCACAGTGTGAAAACATACAATCAACTGCAGCTCCTCATACACACAAATAGGCTCATGCACGGATGCACCCACAAAAACACACATGCGTCTGTGTATCATTATCTAAGTTTACCAGCAGTTATGCCGTGGTTTAGAGTCACAAAGGTCTTAATAAAACACAATCTCCCACTGGTTTCTGAAAAGCAAATACAGTTGGTGATAGTTCAAATGGAGGACAGCAGACAAAACCCGTGCTTTAATTCATCCCGCATGACAAACGGAAACATCCAAAATATCATCAAGCTGTTGTTTTATACATCGTGCTCAAAAACTCGGCAAGATAAGCGCTGTGAATCAAAACAGAAGATTATTAAAAGGATTTTTTGAAGCCACAATCTAAAAGTATAGCGTCTGTAGGTTGGAGAGCTCCAAAGAATTTTCTTTTTTTTTTTTTTTTGATTGACCGAGAGAAGCCGAGAGTGAAGGACCTTGCTGACCTTGCCAAAAAGGTCTGATGATTGCTGCCCCCTCTTTGGACTCGGCCTTTAAATCTCTTACACAACTGCTGGCCTTTGCAGTGGTCCCTGACAGCCAAGTCCGCATCACCGTGGCATGTAGCTTCACATACGTAACAGAGAGGCAGCACATCATATTTGATTGTTAAATATCACCGAGTTTCCCGCTACTACAGCAGCTGTAAGAGCTCTGATAAGCTAAATTGAAAGGTACATTAGGCTGCGGAGGGCTGGGAAATAAGACACTGTGACAAAATCATCACAGTAATCAATCATAACAAAGACTGGGGTAGGAATTCTATAGGGGACTACATTAAAATGATAATGTAACCTTGGAAGAGAAAATCTAATTCTACAATAGCATCAAAATTTTCCACATATGTATGTGTGGGTTGAGTAAAAATGAAAATGAAAATGCTATAATCCAATTTGCATTTTCCTTATATGTATGGGGGTTCTATGACCACACTAAAATGAATATGGAAATAGATGGGGGGCGCTGTTTCACTTAATGCATTTGAATAGTATTCACTGTACAGCATTTTAAGTCTTTGAAATTGAAATGTTAAATGCAAATTGTTAGAAAATTGCATTTCAATGTTCATTGTTACTTGGATATTACATAAATGGAAAATCAGGTTACACTGTTTGTATTACATTTTAATACTGTCCGCTGTACAACGAGGTACGGCTTTAAAAGTTAAATGTGAAAGAGCTTTTCCACTTTCATTTTCATTTGGTCATGGAACGCCTATATGAAAACAAAAATGTCAACTGGATTATGACATTTTCAATTAAATTTTTTATAAAATAACATATACATGTGGGTAAAATTATTGTGCTTTCATTTTTAAGTTTACATGATCAGTTTAATAAAGTCCCCTATAGGTTTCCATACCATATCATGATTTAAATATTTTTAAATGGTGACTGTTCTGCAACACAAATGAGAAAAAAGAACATTTTTATGAGCTTCTTATTCATTCCTCAAATCAAGAAACTTGACCATAACATTGAGAATGACTGGATATATATGTGGTAGGTGGCTGAATATAATAGAAAAGGCTCTTAATTATAAAAATCCTTTGTCTTCAGCTTATAGTTTGGATCAAAGGATCAACAGCCATTTGCTGATGCTAGCGCCCCAGCTCCACACTTATTGGCAAGCTGGTATTTCATAGACTTTCCAGGGAGTAAAGTGGATTAGCCCAACTTGACCTGAAAATTCTCAGGAAGTGCCAAAGAATTTACTGCAGTGCACAAAGCAATGCTTATATTCATTTCCTCATTCTCACATAGGGAATGTTGCTGATAAAGTTTTTTTTTTTATTTTTTTATAAGACATTTGCTGATAAAGCAATAGGTCGCTGCTTATTTTGCCACTCATTTTTCTCTCTTATCATTAAAAATGGAACTTGCGACCAGTTGGAATGGATAATTGCTGTATGACTGTGCTGAAGGTGTTTTTCACCAGCTCTGGAGGAAAACGCAGCTGCTAAAAGGTGCTGTATGATCATCACTGAACTTCTCAGCGCTTTCTGGATGTATGCGTTCCTCCCACAGGCCCTCGCTGTGACCGCGCCCAATCAGTGGCGTCCCATCCACTTATAAACACCCAGTTGTATCCTCCCACTAAACCTCCCATTTATCACATTGACAGGAGTGGCTTGTGGTTATTGACTTTGAGTGGATTCTTTTCTCATCCACAAGCTCAGTTATCAAATTAGATACTGAAGCAAAATGTTTGGAATGTGAAATGAGTGGTGTCAGATGGCGTGTTTTTAGCTTAGTGAGCAGAAATTACTTGTAATCAGGAGGGGCTCATCATGCTGTGAGAATGTGTTCAAGCATCACTATCAGTTATGTTGAAATATCTGTCTTAGTTTGTATATTGCATATCAAAGCAACACATACTTCTCAAAAAATATGACGGGATGGTAAAATAACATATGGACAAGCCCACACACGAATGTTAACACAGACACACAAACATATCCAGACAGCGGTTGCTGTGGTTATACATATTATACCACACACAAAAAAAAAAAGGTCAAAAATGTTTAAATTTTGCTTTCTTGCTAAGTCTGGGTCACTGTGAGGTTGCCAGGCAACCAGCGGAGACTTCAGGAGGTCTCTGCTCCCTGCCAAGAAGTAGTCCCACCCATAACCTGTAAGACCATAAAGTCCTCAAATTGCTATTTTTATACATAGGTTTTTGTACGGATAAAAGAGATGTGACGTGTTAATTAATGAGCTTTAAAGGAGCTTGCAGGTGGACTGTGTTACCAGAATTTTATTTTTTCCCAAGTCTTTCTGTTAGGCTAAGCTAATCGACTCCTGGCTGTAGCCTCATACAGTATGTGATGGACAGATATGAAAGTGTTATCAATCGCAAGACAGTGATAAGCATACTTCCCAAAATTTTGTAACAATTCCTTTTATGGTACTTTTACAATGGTAACAATGAGGACTGCAGACACAGGAGTTCTTCTCTTAAAGCGTGTGTGTGTTTGTCTAGGCCAAGCTCTGTGGCAGTGATCCAGATCTTCTGATTGATTTGCAAAGTCATTAAAATCACAGTTGGTGAATAAGAGACTTGATATCGTCAGCATGGAGTTTGAAGATAAGCCTAAGATAAGCCTAATTACCAGGTACCCACACACACATAAGCACACAGACACAAACTTAATATTAAGCATCACTGCACAACCTTACACGCATAAACACTGCCTTCATTTTCTCCCCCACATACCTATTTGATATTTTCCTTTGAACATGACCTCACTGCAACATCAAAGGAGAGGCTATTTGACTTCTCAGTCATCTGTGTCCAAATCAATTTTTTGTTCCTGTTGCTTCTTTTAAAAAAACAGTGTCATCGGGGCTGGCATCATGCATCATTAGTGCTTGGGGACTGCATGCAGAGAATGTTATTACACCCTGTATTGCAACAGCACAAGAATACAGCCAGATTATCTCTAATCATCAATAAAGAAGCGGCGAAATTTCAAGACCGCTGCTCAGGACGGATGAATGACAACTGCGCCGAGAGCTGCGGCACCCTCTGGGAGTCATCATTTTAACAGTGTATATTCCCTTCTCTGTATTATCAGGCATTAGATCCTGCCAGACTTAAGATGACAATAAACAAGACAGAAGTGTCTGTTTACTCCTCAGCCGATTCCACAGGCGACATGAGAGCAATGGTGGGGATGACAATGCTGTGAGTGAACGCCGGCTCAGCTGCTGCAGCCACAAAGCAGCTTTAAGTGCCTGGTGCTGAGATGTGCATGTGTCACCTGTTGCAGCCGAACAGGTGAACTTCATTATTTCCCTATTCTCCACATTTGAGGTGGTGAAATTTTGCACTGACATCATGCGCCGCTCTAGCTCGACAGTATTTTTGTGAGAAAACTATGGATACTTCATCACAACCTCTTCAGGAAGGAACTCGTGAGGGAGAATCAATGAGAGAAAACCAAATAAATAAATAGAAAAATAAAAGAGGAAAACATCTGGTTCCTCTCTGTATAACATTGGTATCCTGCTGCTGGAGAGTCAGAGAAGTCAGGAGGGGATGGATAATTCATTAGGCACGCACAGTTTTGTGATGCAAAGCCATTCAGTGAGACAGGGAATTACTCAAGCAGGAGTAATTCTAGCCATAGGATACCATCTACTGTACAACATATTGCTCTCTTATTGTAAATCTCTATGCTATGTCATCTTTTTTTTTTTTTTTTGGTCTTCTCAAAATACAGTCTCCCTTTGACTTGATTTCTCAGAACGACCTTTATGTTAACTCTCCTTTCTCACAACCGCTTTAATGAGGGAACAAAATGTCAGAAGTCAGAAGATATTCTGCAATGTTTTTTCAAGAATAGGCCAAAGAGAAGCAAAGAGCTTTCACTTTCTTGGGTTTGTAACATTAGTGGCCGGTAGGATAGTAAAAGGTCAGCGGAAAATGGAGTTTAAATACACATAAATATATTTTAAAAGATGGTCCCACATATTAGGCTCTCTTGAAATGGCTAAGTGTTTTGATTTCTATTTTCACAATCATAAATTACCTTTTCAGCAGAATGAATATTGTCAAAAAATACAGTATAATTATGAATCAACACTAGTGTATACAAGCTCAAATAAATATTGGTAAGAAAATTATATTGAAAATATATTTTAAGCTAAACCTCATACACACAGGCTCAGTGATTCAAAAGTATTTGAGGAACAAAAAAAAACAAAATGGTTATCAACTCAAGGTTATTGCCTTTTATCAGAGTGTCTTCCCCAGTTAAAGCTAGAAAAACAACAGCACATTACTCCTGGGAAGAGAAGGCCACAGCATACCCTTAAATCTTTGTGTTTTACACTCTGAGGGGAACTTAAGAGCCCTTAGGGGACAGGCTTTTAATCCGCTGTGAAAACAGCTGTTTGGCATCCTAAGGGCTTGGCTATTTCCAGAATGATCATCTCAAGTGCCTATCCAATGTGATCAGCATCTTCAGCGGGACAGAAAGCCTACTAGACATGGCATTTGACACCTTCTCTGAGAGGACAGCAGCTCAGTAAAAGGTGACATTAATAGTAGTGAGTGAACTATCTATAGAAAATATGTCTTAGGAAATTAAGGCCATGCTTTATCCTTACCTTCACGTCTATTTGATTTGCTTTCTCAGAGAATTATAAGCTGTGAAGACAGCATCTGCCCCTGGTTTCTAAAGCTTGACACTGGTGCAGACATCATCTGCATTCCTGAGCTGGTACAGAAGCACATTCTGTGATTATCATTCCAACACAGCATTTCACATTTCCCACTGGGCAATCACATAGGGACAAAGAATAGGATAGGATGTAGCTATGTTTATTATATGTCCAGGACATCCTGACAAAGAAAAACTGATAAGTGACTACAACTCTGTAGTTTCAACAAGAGCAAAGTGGAAACTTATCCAAAGTGAGTGTTAATAAGCTAATGGAGTCAGCAGCACTGCACTGTCTCCTGTTTATGATGACAGATTGTTTTTTTTTTGTTTTTTTTATATTGTATAGCACTTTATGATGTTGTAAGACAAATTTTTAGGCAAGAAAAAATGTGTAGTGTTTGTCTAGAATGTTAGAGCTTCTCATTAAGGTAATGTCAGGCGAGGTATTACATTTGAATATGCAAATATCTTTCATGTTTAATACACCCAAGATACCAGCCTGCTGTCTTAATTTAAATATACAATCTGCAACTTTTCACAAATTCACATTATAAGTTTTCCACAAACAAGCTGTTTAATCTAATTATTGTTGGTCCATGGGGAATGTTAAATGTTGTTATCATCAGTAACATGCATACAAATATCTTATTTATTCCAATGATGAGGTAAGGCAGCGTGAAAATTGTTCACTGGACAGGTGTGACCCAGCACTCTCAGTCAACAACTCTTCTCAATACCACCAGAATGTCTGGAATTTGGTCCATACCACAGCAATGTGTGGGGTTTAGTGCTTAGACATAAGATATGAAACATTATCTATTCATTACAGATTTTTCTATTTTATGTTGCATGTCAGCGTCTCTAATTTTTGAATTAGTATGTACATTATTAAAGGAGCTATTTACAAGTTTTGCTATTGCTGAATAGCCAAAGTTATAGCATCAACAGCTGTTTACTTATCTGTCTAGAGGCAACGTTGAGTTCAGCAACTAACTACCTTTACTTGCCAATAGCTGTCTCCATTCGTGGAAAGCAACGCCAGTGTTAACTCTTGTCTCTATCACGACTTTACTTCTACTGAAGTTAGCACACTAACCAGCTAGCCCCGGCCCACTTCATCACTTTCCGATAGCAACTCACTGTAGCCGCCAGTCTGCCCTGAAGAGGACGTATTATAACCTCTTGTATTATAAAGACAATGATGGCCAAAGCTCTCGTAGAGCGACAATTACCACCACCCACTTCCAGCACAAAACCACAAGCAATAGTAGGCTGCCAAAAAAGCAATCTACACAAAAATTGTCATTACTAATTTATCAACAAATTAATGGAGTAATTGTTTGGTCAGAAAATGGTGACATGCCACTAAGGTGACATCTTTAAATTGCTTGTTACATCTGATCCCAAGTTCAAAAACCAAATATATATATATATATATATATATATATATATATATACACACATACATATGTTTATTGACTAATCAATTGATCACCTATTTGTATAAGGCTTTGACTAAACTTAAATAAAGCTCATATCTAGAGCTGAGTGGTGTTAATTATTACTATCATCTCTGTAGCACAGTCTCATATATAGGAAATTCATGTGTATAAAGGGCAAAGTGGCATTTCATCGCACAGTGATAAGAGAGTAGAAGCAGATGGCTGTTGAAAGAAGGAAGAGGAGTGCTGCGGAACGACAGAAAATTTGGACTCACAACAAGTCTATTTCCTCAACTTGGCTTGGTGGACAAAGACACATGACAGAGTTGAGTTTATGGAGAAAGACCATGGAATGAGCTACAGTAACAATCATCAGCTAACAGCGTTTCTTGGCAGAAAGCAAACCATGAAGCGATTTAAGCTGTTCCTTGTGAAGATCAAGTTAGTGATTGAGCTAGATGCTGAAGTGCTCCACCCTCTCTCCTCATGAGAATTGCTACCAGACTGATGGAAACAGAGGAGGCAATATCTTCATTCAGCCATCCAATTAAGACTGCATATCTGTCTCCAGACACCGTTGACATAATCTTCAAATATTGTTGGAAACTTGAGATGACAAACATTGCGGCTGAGAGAGCAGCTGCCAAGGAGGTAAAACGACTCACTGAAAGACATATCACTGCTTTACTCACTGAATGTGCAGCTGACCAAAATTACAGCTCCTATCTAAATCTAAAATCTAAAGGACACCACGTAATGATAATGGCAATGCCTGTGGTACTATTAGTATTAACTAAACCTCTTTGCTAGGAAAACATGACTCTCAAACTCCCCACTGTGACAATGGTGAACAGTGAAGTAACAGCTGAGGTCAAAATGGAAACATGGTGAAACAGGTGATCCAGAGCACATTCAGTTGTTTTAGATGAATCTCTAAGGCTGAACTGGCACACGTAAGTATGGTTTCATATCATCCCTGATACAACCAAATAAATATATGTGTTAACAACTTGACCATGCCTTCAAAACCACATCCATAGTTTTCTTGCCACCGAAAATAAATTTCAGATAATAAGAAAATGATAAGTTTGCCTTTTCTAAAAGTATTGAAATACAATTCTCAACCTTTCATAGACACATTAGTATTTCCACTTATTAACTACTAGCCATTTTGCACTGCAGTGTACCAGCTCTTGACTAGACTCCACTCGCCTTTTTTGGTTTTCGATCAGGCAAAAGTTCTGGATAGTAGCTAGTACAAAGTACTTTCTTTGGTATCACCTCCACTGAAGTTCAAGCGAGCTAGGCGACACCAAAGGATAACGTAAAAACACTGCAGACTACTGATTACTCAGAGACAATCATCACTACTGTGTCAACAAACCTGCCAATTTTTAAACAGCCAAGCGAATGTACACTGCTCACTGTAGCCTGTTACATTTCTCTTAGTATGCTTTTAGTATGGCAACCTGCAAAACCATGCAGTGGTCAATGGAGGAGGTGCAGACATTTCTCTGTATGGGTTCCCTTCAATATCCTCCATTGTTCATGTGTGTGTTGCGTAAGATGACGTCATGATAGCTTCATGCGTTGTCGCTATAGTAATGCCGCCGCAATGAGGGGTTACTATCTGCTCTGGAAAAAGAAGTACCTGGTGCCAAAAAGGAGACTGAAGGGGAACGGTTGAAGTCATAATCAGTCAAACTTTCATGTAACTCTCATCCTTTTGCTGCTATGCAACTGGTATAGCACAACAGAGATTCAACATATAACCTGTTTAAGAAAGCCTTTATATTTGCTTTACTAGGGCTGTCATGGAAAAATTCTATGGCACACAGAAATTTGTGTTTTTTCTGTCGGGTGCAGCAACAGGAAAAAATGATATTTAATATGCTTCCTTCTTTAATAAACTACTTGTATCTGCTGTTGTATTCCATCTGAGTGACGCCAAGATCGTTAGCTGCTATAGGAGTATGAAAATGAATGGAGTGATGGATGAGCTACTGTTCTCCATGCTATCCAGTTATTTGCATTTCACACGTCTAATATGAGGAGTGAATGAGAATTAAATCTTGGCTATCTATCTCTGAGAGGTACAGGGTTTCCCATTCACTTGAATGGGAAAGTGGTCTAAGACTCTTGGACCCCACTACATAAGAGTGTGAGAGTGAGAGTGTGTACATCAGAGAGAGAGAGAAGGAGAAGAGACTGAAACTTGACCCCACTGTCACTTGCCCCTGGACAGCAGGAGAAACGGATGGGCTGAGTCAGAATGTGCGGTTTGCTGCTGAAGCTGCCGTTCTGTCCTTCCACGCACCAACCCAGCATGCCCTGCATACAACCTGAGCTTAACCTACACACAACGTCAGCACTTCTCACCCTGCTGTCCACATGCATGTTACTCATTGACTGTGACAAAACACAAAAACACAAACATCAAACTGCCAGAACAGCTGCCATCATAGATAGAAATATATGACAAATACGCATATGCGCTGTCATGAAACCAGAGTGTGCTGTGGATGCACCCCTCTGGAGGGCTTTGCAGCAAACTGGCAATTTTCCATCGCATCCTTGCTCACGTGTCCTGTCACTCAACCTGTCACCATGGAGATGAGCTCAGCTTGTGTGTGTCTCATGCTGTAGTGCATACACTGCAGCACATAGCAGCAGAGGCACGAGGCTGACACTTTAACACTTTGTATGCAATCAGACGCACATCTTTAAATAATCCACTAGAGAAATAAAAGAACAAAAGCCCTGAATATGTTGCTCCTATTTAATAGCAATTAATGTGATGTGGTGTGACTGTTGGATGCAGGGAAAAGGCATCCCAAGGTGAGCATCACCTTACTACGACAGAGCACGAGAAGTGTTGCACTCATCGAAGAGACCTGAGGAGGAAAAAGTTAGCAGCAGCACGTAAAGGGCAACTGCCACTTCAGGTAAGTGTATTAAGTGGGGACTGAATGGGATCACACCACTGATGCCCATGCAAAGTGGATCTCAGGTTAAGGGTCAGCACAGCCTCCACAAACAGTCATGCACGAGGAGCATTTACACGTGGAGTATCACCAGCAGCATGCAGTATGTGCTGCAGTGAAAATACTATGTCAGAAACAAATTATCACATTTTCTCAAAAAGATAAGACAGCTAATACCAAATTGCTTGGTAACAGGAAGACATAATGAGGAATAGCTATTTTTTTTTTAAAAATCTACATTTAAGCAGCTGGGACTTTTTACCCCTGATTGCATGATAAGGATAAATTATTTTTGGCATATAATCATGTATTGTTAGGGTTATGGTGCACAGCTGTTTCCCATCATTAAAGACAGCTGAGGTTTTAAGTCTAATTACTTACAACATCTTGGCTACAATACACCATACATGAGAGAAAAGGGATGAAAAACAACTGCATATACCAATGGGGATTCTTATGTGAAAGTGGCTTTAACTGTTTTTCTTCCTGTTGTATGACTATAGAACGATACTCTACATTACTGATATTCTTGACAGACAAAGACAAGCTAGACAAGTCAACCCCTTAAATAAGCCAAAGACAGTTTTTCACATCTTTTTTTTTCTTGTAGAGTTTCTGGTTAAAGATAAAAATGAAGGTCAGCAGAGATGATATTTTTTCTTACTGTGAAATTTGGGACTTCCTTTGTGGTCACTCGGAGGGAGGTCTGCGAACTGCACCCGGTGTCCCGACATGTCCGATACCACTTCTCAGGTCAAGCCACACGACCACCGACTGTGTTCTCTGTTCCTCCGGGTTGTTTCAAAGTATCCGGTAACTTCCGAGCACCGGGGCGGAACTGCGTCGAGGCGACTGCGACCCCGTCTGCGTGTGGCGCGTGGGAATCCTTCACAGGCGGCTACACTAAACCACGCGCACCGGTGGGGATCTGTCCGTCATTGACTTTCCCTCTGCTCCCGCTGTGTGTTTGTGTGTGTGTGTGTGTGTATGTATGTGTGTGTATGTGCTGACTGTGCCAGTACTGCGGTGAAGCAACCCGCTCAGTCCACTCTCACCTGCCCCCCTGCCTAATAGTTTCATCCGAGACACACTGGAGCAGGAAGAGGCACTTTCCCTCCTCCCGCATTTAAAAAAAAAAAAAAAAAAAATACAAACTTTCTTTTTTCCCCGCCTAATGTCCACAGGACTGCAGGGTTACGTCATCACTGTAAAGCTTTCACGGGAAATCATGCACAATAACTCCATAATAAAGTTTAAGTAGGAAGCTGCGCAAACATACAGATGTTACATGGATTTGGCTTATTGCAAGACCACATGGAACATAAATTATCCAGTCAGGAAACTGAAACAGTCAAGTTGTCAACATTTAGTCTGTATCATAAATTCTTAGCTGGGAAATCGACTGAACAATTGATTCAAACTAAATAAAACACACAATCCCTCATCATCTATTTGGCCTGTAGCCTACTAATCCTGAAACATTTCACAGTTTAGTTTGTAGAAGTTAGACATCAATGCAGCCCATTTAACTCAATGCAGTATAGGTCCAATAATCCTACATTGCAATCAGTTTGAAAAAGGAAATTCATTCCTTTAATAATACAGTAACTTTGTCCAAGAGTATATGGGGGGCTACACTGCCACCTAATGGAAGAAAGGTGCAACGTTAACTGTGGTCTGGCACCTTAAGAGTCAGAAAAGGTGGGTGAACCGTGAGTAGCCCACCTCAATAAAATGCAATTCACTACAATTGGAAAAAAACACTGAATTCTGACACTCTTTTAAATTTGGGAAGCAAATACACAAAATGTCTCCATCAGCATATGGTGAAGCACATGAAGTCTCTATAACTTATTCGAATTCCACAAAAAAACAATAAGAAGGTTAAAGAATTCTTCAATTGAGCAGCTCACAACTCACAGACATGCAAACTGTGATATTATCTAGGCTCAAGGCAGATGTCAAAAATTGTGTTGGAGTTGTGTTTCTCTTCTTTTTTTTACATGACAATATTTTTTCTCAGATTCACAAAACTTGTGAAAAGATTTTAAAAGTTAAATCGCACAAAAGGAGAACACTAGAAATATCACAACACAACAAAGAAAAACTGTGTGAAACTGTAGCTAAAGAGCCAGATTTCTGGGAACCAGAACTCACTCTTGGTGCAGCTGTCTCACATTTAAGTATGAGTAAGCTGGTCTAGAGCAATGTGTTTTTTTTCCTCCACATTAATTTGATTAAAAAGGCAGAAACCAAACAGAATGAATCTATAAACTACAGTGACATTGTACTTCTGTGTGATACTGTAACAGTGCACCCTTCAGCTTTCAACTTCCACATAGCTTTGACACAGCACAGCCCCCTTGTGATCCGTGTCCTGAGACCACAGTCACTTAATACACTGAGCTCTGCAGTCTGACCTGAATGGGAGGCTGCAGGCTCCAGGGTCACAGCATGTAATAAATTCCAAACATCACTTTTCACTTTAGGCCAGCAGGGGGTGGGGGATGAGTGCCGCACACATTACCTCATCCGGCCTGCTTTGATGCATTTTAATAGATGGATCCCATTACTGCTATGTACAAACTTGAGCCTGTGATAACATAGCTGAGATTATCATTGTGATACTGAATAACAATTCCTGTGGAATTGTAGGCAAGGGATATCAAAGCAAGCATTGAGCATGTAATCTAAATATGAAATCATTGCAAATCAGGTTTCTTCCAAACTTTATTTTGAAATATCATGTCAAATTCCCAAAAAGAACTGTAATAATAGAAAAACAAATCCTTTAATTGTTCTCACAGACACAAATCTAACTCTCTGAACTAGTCTGATAGGACTTTTGTGCAAAAGAGAGTAGCTAGACAGATATTAAACAATGTAGCTAAGTGACAAAATGCAAACCAAGTCTGTTGGCATTTGAAAATATTTGGAGATTGCATAAAAAGCATAGGCATGATAGAAAAATAACTGGTCTGCCAATAAAGGCAAATAAATACTATAGACTCAAAAGCACTTACATGTACAGTAACAGTATTAAAGTATTTCACTCATGTTAACATAACCCACACTATCAAGAAGAACAGGCTCACACACTTTCAAACACTTTCAGAGACAACTGCGACCAATTTTTCAATGTTTGCATATACAAAAACCCAAGTATGTGCACTGCACTTCCTTTCTCTCACAATATAAATCTTATAAAAATCATTTAAAGTATGCAGAAACCAAGCAGAGTCAAAAAACAGTTCTGCACTCTATTGTAACAGTGTGCGTCCTTTAACTCCCAACATATTTCTTTCATGCAGATCCATTTTGCTCAATGTACATTTTGGATAATGAGGCTGCCATTGATTTCGCCAGTTCCTCATCTCTTTTCCTCTGCATCTGTGAGTGCCTGCACCAGTCTTCATACTCTGGGTTGGGGAGACACCTGTCCAAGAGGACGTCGTAGTGACCGTTGCTGAGCCAACTCAGCCACACAGCAGGCTTGGAAGCATCCTCCTCCCCTAGATAGTGCACCATGGTGGAGACAGTGGGGCTCTCCAAGCTCCCCCCTGTTGTTAGGTGGATGTTGACATTCAGCATCTGGCTCATGGCAAGAAGCTCGGGGTAGCCGGCCCAGGCTCCATCCTGCGCTGCGTTGATCAGGAACTCTCCTACATCCCCTTCGATGATGGGGTTGAACTCATCCAAGTGGTCAGCGATGTGGTGCACCGTCTGCTCCCTGAGCTCCCCGTGCCTCGCCTGGTCCCCGTACGTGGCTTTGCACACCGCTCTGTACAGGCAGTTGCCATCTGGAATAATGTGGTACCTGAATTTATTCCTCTCCTGGAGGTACTTGTTTTGTTTCTCCACTTCAGCCAGATACCGGGTGACTTTATCGTTGATATCCCCTCTCTCTTGGCATCTCTGTGGAGGGCACTCCTGCAGAACACTGAGCTCAAAGGCCTTTCTCTCATCTGACGCTGGAGCAGCTTTTCCACTGCTTATATCACTAAAATCTTCCTTTATGAGGTCTCCAGGCTGAGCTGCCCTGGGGGTGACTGGCTCCACTTCATGTACTGAGGCCCATCCATTGCTTCTAAAGGGGGCATTAGTCACTGAAACCGCATCATCCTCACTTGAATTTCCCACCCACCTCTTGTATTCTTCTATTCTGGGTCCACAAACATTATTACTGGGGAAAAGCTGATCTTCAGCCAGCTCTGGGCAGTCAGGGAAAAGCTCATCTGTCCCATTTCTCAGATGATCTATGAAGTCAACTATCACATCAGAATCACAGTCATTACAGAGGATGCTTTCTCCATTATGCGAGTTAGGAGAGGGTGGTTTGGATTTGGACTCCCTCACGATATGGACAGGCACAGACCTCTCCACTCCATCCGGTCTGCGGATTAATATTTCAGCAGTCGACGTGAAGTAAATTGGCCTCATTGATGAAGCTTCGTAACATGAAAAGGCAGGCATGTTTGCGGAAGGAGCAGTCTCTCTCACCGGATCCCCGTTGGTCGTTGAAGTTGAAGTGTCCGGTTGAGTGAATCGCGGTTTATCGGGCTCAGAGGAACTTGAGGTTGTCCCGTTCAATCGTTCGGATCCGGTCGATAAAGTTATTGTAACTTTGCGCGACGACCTCGGGTAGTGTGTCAGCACACTGTTGTACAACTGCATTTTGAAAGAGTCCTTTATACTGAACGCTGCAGCCGGGCTGCTACGGAAAGATGACAACAACAGCTAAAAATACCCCGCATGTCATCAACAACAGCAAAGTTGTGGGGAACGTCTCCATGGTCCTGAGTCCTATTACCATTGACACAGAGACGAGTAGACTGTCCAGTTTAGCCTTCGTGCGTCATTTGCTGTTGGGGTGCCTCCCTAATTTTAGACTTCAAACTGTAACAAGACTCTGCCTGATTCAACAGTCAAGTCAGGCAGGATGAAGCCAAAGTCACTTCCTGTTATGTGCTTTCAAAATAAAACTCTTTTTAAAATAACATTTACTACAATTTCTTTTTTTTAAATACCATGTACGTCAGTGAAAATAATATTGGAATTTCTGATTAATTTAAGTTTTCCTTACATTTTAAACACATCACTGTAGTCTATGCTGTAAATTTGGGTCCAGCTCATAATATATGCCATGCAGGAAAGTCATGACATTTTACAGTCAAACCCCACTTGGAAGTTTTCATTGTTAGTCTATTACAATGATTAATTAAAGTGAATGTGGCTTAGTTTCACTGTGATCAATAGCAATAAATTCTTTAAAGTCAAAGTAAAAACCAAACTCAAGTGATCCAAATTAGTTACAAATATAGAACACTAAATATGTACTGATTTATATTTGTAATTAATTTGCATCGCTAAAGTTTGGATAAGTATTTATCTCCATTAGTAGGACAGATAACATATGTCATCACAGCCAACTGCATTTAGAAGTCACATAATTAGTTAAATAGAAATCTTGAGGTTCAGCGTTCATAGCCTGATAAAAAGTGACAATTACCTAGGCCTATTTTATTTCGACAGCAAAATCTCCTTTTTTTCCGGTATCATTCTTGCTGTCTGTAAACTACTTGATGCAGCTCTCCCTTTTCACGTCCTCACTTATGCGCTGTTTGGCCACAAGTCGTCAAATGTACAGGATTTGATGTGTTACAGCCAAATCACTTCTGTGATATGGTATCAAACAGTTGCGCGTCGAAGCAGGCGAATAACCTATTTTATATGCTTCTGGCAAACGTTTTACTCCTTATATTTCCTGAACAATTAAGTGCGACTAAAGTTATTTTCATCATAAGGAAATGAAAACAGCCACCAAACAGTCAATGTGAACAATGGTGGAAGTATTAAGCAAAGGAATATGCACATTTCTCCGCTGAATGCCCTTATAACGTAAAAAAAAATGAACCAAATAAAAGCACTCAACATTGGCAAAAACGTTTGATTGAACTTGTTCAGTTATTATTTTGAATTTTGTAAAATAAATAAACAATTTTCCACCAGTATTTCAAGACGCCTACCAAATAAAAAATGCACTACTACGGCCACAAGCACTGGAATTAGGCTTACTAATATCAAAAATACTAAAACTATTGTTATTATTATTATTATTATTATTATTATTATTATTATTATTATGTAACACATAGTAGCCTATATAAAAACGGAACAGGCTGATATTAACTTGGTGGCAACAGAAGGGTGCTGCTGCATTCTTAACTTGCTCCTACCTCTATTTTTAACACATTGTGTGACTGTTTCAGCTTGTCCGGTGTGAAACAGCCACACTACTTGTCTTTGCTAAGAATGGGAGCGCTCAATATAGACATTACCTCAGAGGAGTCCATTACAACTGCAGCTGTAAAGTAAACATGATGAAAAATCTAAAATAGTATTAACTTATACTTATGGTATGTAGTGGGCTGCCAGTTTGAATTTCTAATGATTTTGGCACTCTCCTCCAGGAAAATATTAGCCTGCAACATGGGACCTTTAGGTGATGTTTGTAAATAATACTCCTGTGACAATTTATCATGAGATATTTTCCTTGAGAGAAGGCTAACTACAGTTCAGCATCAGACAAAAGGTTAAAAGAGCAGTGAGAGAGAAAAAAAACACATTATTTTTTCTATTTCTCTTGAGCCCGTGTCACATTGCAGCACAACAACCACCAGAGGGAATCCTACGACCTCATGTTTGACATATGTTGCATTCACGTACAGTACCATATGTACACACACGGAGGCGACATTTAGCTTCAGAGAGAGAAATAAACGCCTCTCTGGAACAAATGCATTCAAGAAAAAAAAGACGTTGCTACAGCAGCTGTCGCAAGGTTGTGCACGGCATACAAATGAAGGCATTGATCGTTTCCTTCGTCCTACTGTTGTCTTTAGTAACCTGAACTGGTGCACTAACCTGCAGCTTGTGCAAGGTTGGCTCAACATCCCCCTGTTGCACCAACGTGTATACTGTATATTTTCCTCATTTCCTCGTTCGAGAAATGAGAGCAATAGTCCTTTACATAATGATGACACTGAAAAGGAAATGACATATTTACCACAACAAAAACAAGATTCAGACGACAGGGCTGCAACAGAATGAGCTACTGATTTGACAACGTGGGAGGGGAAAAGGTGCAGTAGTATAAACAGCATTTGCAGGTATAGTCACCACAATATGGGTCCCTTATTGTTAGACAATACTGTAGTGATATGAATTTTAGAAAGCACAATAGGACCACAGAGGTTACTGTTAAAAAAGCACACACACATACATTTGGAGCATTAAGAAAGGGCTATTAAATACCACACAATTATGCACGATGCTACATAAAAGTGAAACCTAAGGAGATAGAACAACAAAGAGCGATAAGGTAACCGAACTTATTTCTGAATACCACACAGACACACCATAAGTCACAATCAGCAACAACAACAAAAAAAGTATTGCGGGTAGAAATAATGTATGATGATTTGTCATTGTGGTTATTATTTGTGGAGGATGTATAACCACGAGGTCCGCAGTGCTCGACACCAGCCTGTTGTTGTTGTCATTCTGACTGCCCGCCTAAATCTACGCCTTCCTGCGGAGCATAATTTAATATAGCTACCAAATGTTGGTGTTTGTTTGGTTTTTGTTAAAAGGGGGTCTGCAGCAGATAAAGCTTAGCGACACTGAATCCATGTCAGTGGAACAAGCCATGCTGATGTCAGAGATTTTTCCTCTGCCCTCAACGGTGGGAGGATCTCTGTGCGTTGAGTCACGCAGCTGTCAAAGATAGCTGTCACCCAGTTTCAGGATCAAACACAGTCAATGAGAAAAGGGCTTTGAGTCGAAGGGACGCAGAGATCTCAGGTAACCCCCCCCCCCCCAAGACTCCAAACAAGGACGACCAGAAGAGAGAAATAAAACCAAAAAAGGAGAAAAGAAACGAGTTTTGATGAATAAGGATTTTTCAAATATTCGGATACACACTGGGGATATCTGGAGGAAAGAAGAAAAACACTGCACTTACACACAAGACAATTTTCTTCTGCGCTTGACGAGGAAAAAGTGGGCATTTTCGGACGGATATGAAGACGAAAAAGGGTAGGTTGGATGCTTTTGAGACAAAATATGTCAAAATTAGTTTAGGTAAGCAGAGACAACGTATACAACGAGTATTAGAGCGATTTCCCTCATATGCAAACCATGCAGTCTATTGTTTCCTTTCCAGACATGACAGGGGGCTTTTTCTGCCATGTGCTGGCGCGATGTCAAAAGTCGATATAGCTAGCTTTGACTATCATTTGTGGTTTTTCATGATAGGTTTTATTCAAGTTTTGACACCATAACACACGACTGTGTAGCCATGTGTTGTTTTTCTTGTCACGGTGTAATTAGGCTAACTTTAAAGCTCACATAAAAACGTCAAAATTGAATCAAACGACGCTTCCAGTGGGTTTGAAAAGAAGCTAATTTAAGTGACGAAAGCTACATTTGTATCGAAGTTTGAGAAAAGCGACGAAACAAGTAAAAGTTTGGCGACTATTGTGAGTTGGAGAGTTTGAAATGCTACATTTTTACGGCGTGCAAGCTTTAAAAATCGACATGTTGTATCTTCATAACCGTCTACCTCGGACAGAAACACCGTAAGCACCTTTAAAGAGTATCTAAATCCAAATGTAGGCTAATGTTCATCCTGACCTCATTGTGGGAAGTTGCTGTTGCCTTGTTACATTCATGGACCTCGTGGTGCAGCGCGCACACACACAATAGAAAAGCCTTACAAGTTGTATAAACTTACAAAACCAGTGTCTTCATGGGGTTAAAACACTTTTTCTGGCCACTCTGTTGAACAGTGACATTTCGGAGGGACTGAAGTTAATGGCGAAGTCGCAGTTTGCGTGTAGAAACTTTTGAATTGCATACAAAGAACCACGCAGCCCCGGATTCTTTTGTTTAGTCTGGAGACGCTGATTTGCAACAGGTCTCCCCTCCCCCTTCTCCTCTATCCAGCCTACGTAATTACCTCATCCTGTTGGCCGCTCAGACTTGGGAACTTTCTTATTCCTTTCCCATTAGTTTGCCCCAGGGCAGACTGCATAGGGTTGTGCATTAAATATTCCCAGATTTTTGTTTCTGCATTATCTTAATGGCGCCTGGGCTGCCTGCATAATACCCTGCTGGTATTCATGTGTGAAGAAAAAAAAGTGACCTACCATCACATGAGCAACTGTAAAAATCAGTTTCTTTATTCTCCAGAGGAAGCTCAAATATCCATGTGTGGTGTCACTTAAACCATACTGTCTATGACATTTAATATCATAATCAGCTGCAAACACACTAATGGCAGACAGAAATCTCATCAAAGTACAGTTTATAAGCTGGGTTATTTTCCCTGGGCAACAGTCTTGACATTAAGAGAATTTCAAAGGCCCAAATCCTGTTTGATCAAGATTGACTTTGATTAGACTGAAAAAGCTGTATTAAAAAAGATAGCAACTCTGTAATCCTTGTAAACACTCGGCTTCTGTTCTTCAAAACAAAACCTCCCTTTATACAGTGATTGTTCTTGTGGTCAGCCTGGTCTACTCTACTTATCCAAGCATGTAAGGTGTGCTCTCAGTCTGTGCAGCAGACCTGGCTTGTATTTGTCTAGGCAGGTTTTATAACTGACACAGCATCAGACCAGCCTTTGTGACGTCGCCCCCTCCATCCCTCCCTCGCTCCCTCCTCCCCCTCCTCCTCACTCCCTCCCTCTCTCGCTCCTTATATGAATCACATGGCTGAACTTGACAGCTTGCTTCTGACACATCAGCTGCCTGCCAGACAGCTTGCGTTTGGTAAACGGCTGCGGCAGAGTGCCTGGGTGACTGACAGCAGGGTGGCTGGCATAAGATGATAACATATTCTTCTTTGTCCTGTTCTCATACGCTCTCTTTTTCTCTCACTTGTGCTTGCTTGCGCAGGTTTGATGATGCTGTCGGGGAGTGAGACGGATGATGAGGACAGCGTGGACGCCCCCCTGGATCTGTCGTCCAGCACGGGGAGCAACGGGAAGAGGAAACGGCGGGGGAATCTGCCCAAAGAGTCAGTTCAGATCCTCAGGGACTGGTTGTACGAGCACCGTTACAACGCTTACCCCTCTGAACAGGAGAAAGCCCTCCTGTCCAAGCAGACTCAGCTCTCCACACTGCAGGTATGGACGCAGATATGACAGAAACGATAAGAGTACTTAAGCCTTCACTAGCAGTAAATCCTTATAGTGTAAATAGACCACTGTAAAAAGTCAAGAGGAAGCAAGTGTCAGCTTGACTGAGTCATTTCCTGTCTAGATGGCAAACAAAACATGACACACAAACAGTGAATTGAAGGTCATCCAAACCAGCTTGATGTTGCAACATTAAAGTCTATGAGACAACGTGAGTAAACTCACTCCCTGTGTGCTGTGGGCTTGGCTGAGGCACTCGAACAGGAATTTCCCTCCCTCCAGCCCCTTTCCATCCCAGCTGTCTGGGAACAATGCAGAGTCATTTACATAGTTGGAGCTACAAGGCTCCCAGAGCCAGTTACGACTAGCCTGGAGAACTGAGGGAAAAAAGAAGAAAGATGACCATGATTACTGCTGTGACAAAAGAGATTAGTTTCTATTGAAAACAATTTTAAATACAAGATTAAGAAGTCCAACCTAGGCTTTTGGATGAAAGTTAATGTTTAGTTTCTCATAGTTTGAGCTGTGATCATTAGTACAAATCTTAGAAGTCTGGTTTTTCATTTATGCACTGCTGAAATGATAAACAGGAAATGTTAATGGTGTGAAATACTGTACATTGTCTGTGGTGTGAAATCTCATCGTGTGATGGGTGGTGTTTACCCTTTCATCGTGATCCCTCTATTGAAAACACAGGTGCAAGCTGCACCTGGGGACAAGGGTACCAGCAGATTTTCCCTTTAAATTGCAAGGCAGAACATAAGTGAGCCATGTGATGCGGCTTTCTCACAGCACGGATTTTTGTTGTTGTCCTTTCCAGGTGTGCAACTGGTTCATTAATGCAAGGCGGCGACTTCTCCCAGAGATGCTGAGGAAAGATGGCAAAGATCCCAACCAGTTTACCATATCGAGGAAAGGTAGCAAGGCTGGCGACAGCTTCTCTGACAGCTCCCAGTCCCCGAAACACAGCAGTCCTGCAGCCGGTACAGAGGAGAGCTACGACAAACGTGTTCTCCACCCCTCCAGCTTCGAACCTGCCATGCCTGGTGTCCTGAGGAAGGCAGTGTCCCCCTCCATACCCTCTCCGACCTCCACGTCCCCCTCTCCAGGGCTCATTCCCACCCGCCCCTCTGTCATCTGTCACACCACTGTCACCGCAGCAATGCAGGCCAGCCCGACAGCCTCCCACCCTTCTGTGCCAGGAATGAACTGCGACAGGGCAGCTGAGCTGTTGCAGTCTGCACAGGCGCTGCTCAGGTGCCAGGAAGAAGGGCCAGGCATCCAGCCGCTCCCCACCACTACCACCATCCTCGGCAGCACCAGCATGGAGGGCAACCTGAGCCCCCGCAGCGGGCTGTTCAACACCCCTCCCCCCACCCCTCCAGACCTCACACAAGACTTCAGCGGCTTTCAGCTCCTGGTGGATGTGGCCCTCAAACGGGCTGCAGAGATGGAGCTGCAAGCCAAACAGCTGGTCTCCTAAAGGGAGTAAGTGACAGAAGAAGAAAAGGAGGCAATAGAGACTGACTTTGTGTCTCAACTATGGAACTCCTCTGAGTTCAGTGACTTGTCTGCACGCAACAGAGAACAAATCCACATGAAAGCCTGATCATTTCTATTTTTGGTATACCAATCAAATTGATGAGGATGTTTTTTTTATTGAAAAAAAAAAACTATTGAGGTGCCTTGGCTGTAAGTTTATTCATTTCATATACATGCTTATGTATCTACATGTGTATCTTATTTGCACACAGGGACCAAAAATGTTATCAGAGAAATGCTGCCTGTCTAATGTCTTTCCATTATACTGTATATCATTTTAGAGAACGGAGCAAAAGCTAGAATCAGCCCTCCTTCACAGACCAGTCAGACAGATTGGTTGCATTCACACACGTTTACTGTTTTACATTTCAGAGATCAGTTCATAATTGGTCTGCCTCGTTTGCACACTAAAGGCAGAGGAAGGTCATCTCAGTGTCTTAAACATACTTTGCTCTTGGCATCTATGACAAACTTATTCACTACTGTAGTAAATGTTATGTGTTTTCATGAGTATGAGTATAGTTTTGATTTTGTAATTTACTTTTACTTTTAGGTATTTTAAAAGAAAAAAACTTCTATGCTTTTTTTTTTTTTTTTTTTTACTCTTCTCCCACCAAGGGATATTTCAGATGACCAATGTAGCAGGTTCTTAGTCTGAGCCTTCATCCCATCACTCAGCGATAACGACGGCCAGTGGACTGGAAAATTAAACACTACAGATGTCTTTTCTGCATTTGCTGTTTTACGACCTGACAAAGACAGCATTTTTTGAAATCACCAAAAAAACATTTTCATGTATAATAGGACCATGTGTATAGTTAATGTGACATGATGCCCAATGATGTGATTTCTTTTCATACTGTGCAATGTTTGTGGCAAATAGGGGTCACATGGGATTCAAATAAAGTTTTGTTTTTCTACATCTAAGAATCAATCGTTTTTATTTTCCCTCATGCGGATCACTCAGATGACTTCAATCTAACAAGCATTTACATAGACTGTATTTTCATAAATCCCATCAAACTTTGTTGCAGATTACTGATTTATCCCGTAAGGATCAGAAGAGTGAATTGAGTCAGAATGTTCAGTAAATAAAGGGCGCGAGTACGGGAGGACAGAAATAGGTTGGCGTTCATGTCTTTCCACAGGCTACCGTTAGGCATTCAGAAACATTCCTGTGTGTGTAAGAGAGGTTTACAACAGCTCCTGCCAATTAGCATAATCCTGCATAAATTAACACGGGCAAACAGCAGACGTCAACAGTTTCTTGCCAACAGGGTTTTATGTGTGTCTGCGTCTCAATAGAGTCAATGTAAGGCAGCTTGCAAGTGAGTATGCTGCCTCGTTCAAGGCTAGGCGGACAGCTGTTCCCTTCTGGTCCTGCTACAATCCTAAAGCTTCTCTATTGGTCTCAATAGGATTTGTTGTCTGTATTTACTGAGGCAGCCACCCTTTTATTTATTACATGTTCTCTATAGTTCAAAACAAACTATTTTTCTGACTTAAAAGGAATAAAATCTTTTCTTTAAATTAAAATTAAAAAATTATTACAATTAATATGTGTACAAATGGGAGCAGAGGTGGAATGTAACTGAGTATTTTTATTTCATGCCACTTATACTTCTACTCTGATACATTTCAGGGGAAAAAAAATTACATTTCACTCCAGTACATTTATTTCACAGCTATATATATATATATATATATAAACATCAGCTGCAGCAATAAAATGCTACTTGAACATAAAGCACGTGTAATACTAAATGTATAACACAGGGATATATTTTGTAAATTTTGCTGTCATATTTTTCATTGAGTGATGTTTGTAAAGCAACTTTTACTTCTACTGCAGTATATCTACATTGTGGTATGGCTCCAAGAGAAAGGTCGTGAATGCTTCTTCTACCACAGGTTAGGACAGTTGCTTATCAAAAAGGTGATATCCATCGTCTGTGGCTGGAGCGTTGCCCCTGAAGGCTTGCCCCTGCAGGCTTGCCCCTGCAGACCGTTAACAAATGTTCAGAATGCATTTTGAGTTTTCCACCTTTTGTCAGATGTTGCCTGTGAAAAGTGACAGCTCTGGTGGTGGAGGTTGGGTCCAGTCAGGAGGATGTAATCACTAATAAGGGTTTAAACAGACCTCCTGGCGCACAGCGGGCAGTTGTGGCCCACCATGGTAGGCCATGTGAAGGGTACACTGACCCAGGGACCCAGGGCCAGGCCTTATACAAAGCTGAAACCTACCTCTGCAACCCCCTCTTTCACCCCCCACCCACCCCTGAACTCTGGCCACTGAGGTCAGCATGCCTCCCCTCAGCATGACTGATGTGTGAATGACAAATCACCAGAAGCTGCACGTACAGGAGCGTCGAGGCCGAGCCAAGGCCAGAAATGCTGTCTAATTATGGGGACCCGCCCCTGCGGAAGGGAAATGCCCTAAAAACACACCATGCTGGCCTTGTAATCTGTTTAATTACATTCCGATTGAAAACACATGTGGAGACAAGAAAGAAATGAACACAACAAGATTATGGCAATGATATTTTTTTTAATGCTGATAAGAGCTCATACACGTGCCATAACATCAACAGTGTAATAACATTAATTACAAAATGTATATCTGCTTAATATGTTATTTGATCAGGTTTTTTAAGCTTACATTTACATAGGGAAACATTCATTTATGTACAAATGTTTATTCGAATGTTTTTCTCTTAATATAACTACATCACAAGCTTCAGAATTGCCAGGATCGCTGGAGTGTCTTTTGAGTTTAGCAATTTACCACAATCCAACATTCTGGTTTCTAACTCCCTGCTATACCAGGAGTATTATATTGATATGTTAATATAATAAACATAAATAAGAAGTCAATCATTTGACAGACAGTTTAATTCAAATACAAGTTCCAAAGTAAAAAAAAATCTAAAATTAGCTTCATCTACATAAAATGGCATTAAGTTTGAACTATTGTTACTTTTATGCACCTTCTCTAAAATTTATATCGACCAACGAAAGGAAATACAAATCATACTGTACGGTTTACTTCATCACTTGAGTTCCTTCACAAACAAATGCCTCTCAATGAAATCTTCAGGTAGCGTTCAATAGGGACAAATAGCAGGAATATAGCTTTACCTATTGTTGTCCAGTGGCACAAAAGTGTCAGATCAATAAAAAGAATTGGACTAACACACCCTATTCTGTAATCTAAACAAGTATGTGATGGTAAACCGGCTCAGGATTGTCTCCATAGTCAAGCAGCAGACAGAAAATACCTTGTTTCACTGAAGTAAGTAGGGCTGAGATGTCCAACAGGAACATCATTCAAAAGATGGCATGGACACTAGTTCCTTTATTTAAGAACATGGCCTATCTTGGTGACTGGGGTTATATACAGTAAGAGACAAAGCCATGGGTCGCATACAGTCACATGAAGTCAGTCACACTCACTCTCTCCCTCCCTCAGTCACACACACACACGCACACGCACACACACAGACACACTTCTTCCCCTGAGACTGCTGTTGTGCTCAACTATCATATTAGAAATTAAGGCTGATCACTGAAACAGAAAAGACAAAAAAAGGGTGCCTGTCATGCTAAACAAACATAAAACATAAACACAGTATAAGGGCCTTGTTGTCAGTGCATAATAATAATCACAATGTCAATAAACAGTCATTGTTCTTCTAATCAATAAATTAAACATGAATACAAAATATTAGAAATTGGATTTTTTTTGTATGACCTTCAAATAATTGCTTCATTTGGAGGCAGAGATAGTGCACACACAGTGAGGAGAAAATAGTCCCTTTTCAGTCCATTAGTCTCAATACTGTCAATAAACCTCTCTTGTCTAAAAATGACATAATAAAATAGAGTACAACTACCAGTATTGTACCAAATATCAGTATTTTAGCTTAGTCTGTAACACCGAAGAGCTTGAATGCAACATGAGAAAGGATTAAACCTGTTAAAAAAAAAAAAAAAGACAAAAGTATCGGTTACCTTGTGTCAGCATGCATGTCATGTTATTATATGTCCTTTATACAAACACGTTTTGCTCAGTTTCAAATGAGACAAAATGGGTGGTGTGTTTACAGGTTGTTGATAATGCTACCTTAATAATCAGTTACAACTGGGACCGTCCCGCCCCAGAAAAATAGGAAGCACTTCTTGAAATGAACATCTGAATCAAAACACACACGCACACACATAGACGCACACGAGCGCGCACACACACCCACGCACACATGCACACACACACACTTACTCTCACTCACACACACAGATTAGGTTTGTGGCATTTTAAAACAGCGACTCTTTCAGTGAAAGGTAGTCTCATAATTCGCTCCTGGCACAAAAGCCACTTTGCCTCACATGGAGGAGCAAAATCTGACTTGACTCTTGACCTTTCCTCCTGCCACTGAAAAGACCTATTTGCAGACAGATGGCAAAATGTGTCACTAACTGACACTATAATTTCCCTGTCTACTTTTTATAACATTCGGTTCTAATGTTCAACCTCTTTTTATTTTAGAATTAGATCATGGGATTTTGGTAAAAATATAAAAGTAACATCAACGTAATCAATTTATCAAATATGATTTAATAGGTCTGATCTCCGTTTGATTTGATGTATTTGATCTGATCTGCTCAGAGTACATCTCTCATAAGTTTGTGTGTATTTGCATGTATATACAAACACACACTCCACATGCCCATGCATGCTCCCTCCAAGTTTTCCTGTAATTCTCAGCTCCTGAAACGCATTAACGTGAAGCATTACAGCTGTGCTACACCAGGCTTACTTTTGTAATATCAGGTCACTTAAAAAAGGGATTTATAAGAGACTTCTTTGGGAGTGAAGGGGGCGGGTGGTGATACGGAGGAAAAAGGGAGTGCTACATCAAAGCTGGGAAAAGGAAATGAGGAAAGGGGGGCAGATAAATAAATAAATAAATACTGTAAATGTACATTTCTTGTTCAAACAACCTCCATCGTGACTGACCCCACAGTGATCTGAGAAGTCTGCAAAACATATGATTATGTAATGTTAGCACCTTGGCTGTACCATTCAGTGCTATTGTGTGTATGGGGATGGTGTATTGGGCATGTGTGTAGGTACATATATTTGTGTGTTTCATAGTCTGGTCTGAGCCTCGGGGATATAGATCTCGATACTGTCTGCGCTCTCAGTAGCAGAGCTCTGCCGAACCGACGCGGCACGTTTGGCAGCTAGCAGGCGTTTGCGAGCCTCCAGACGCTGGCGCTCAGAGCTCTCCAGCGAGCGGTCCCTAGCCAGGGGAGGGTGGCCCTTCTGGGGCTTCTTTGGCACAGGAGGAGGCATCCTTCTCTCCTGGACAGGAATGATAGATAGTCTTAATGACAGACCACTGAGTCCTCATGGCAAGCTGCAGCTAAACACCAGTAAGGAGCAACACAATGGCAGCCAGTTTGCATAGGGGTTAGAAAGAGCACTGTAGCTGCTGCCAGCGTAATGTCAGAGCATGCAATTGTGAATGAGGTTATGGTTCACAGTGGCAGCCATTTGTGTGGGGTAAGAGAGCACGGTGGTGGCCATTGCGTGAGGTAAAAGTGACCATTGGAGATGAACAGGCCCCAACGGTGCATGGCAGGTAGAGAAGCTTCTCAAAAGCAGCTCACTGTCGGCAACAAGACAGAACAAAACACACAAATACAAGTGGTGACGTCAGGCAGGCAACATGACAGTACACAACACATATCTGCATGCTACAACAAAGCTTAACTGTGAATTCAAAGTAAACAGTAATGACAGCAGATAGCATGCAGGTTAGTAAGGCAACCCAAAACAAAACTGAGGCTAGGTGAATTTCATCATTTGAAATGCAGTTGATTGAATGTGATATTTGCGTATGTGTGTCTGCACCTGAATTTCTGGGGGAGTCAGAGGTTTCCAGTTGTTGGCTTTGAGTTGGTGGAGTTCATCAAACTTCAGGCTAATGTTCTCGATTGACAGCTGGAGCATGTCCCAGAAACCTGCCAGGTCCTGGGAGATGGGCCGTGGGTGTGCATTTGGGTTCTAATACACAAAAATTGCAGACATACACACATGTACACACACACACACACACACACACACACACACACACACACACACACGCACAAAAACATTTTGTTTATATACACTCATCACACATTTTTTGGAAAGATGCTGTTGCTGTCTGATGAATCACAGGATTGACTTTCAAGAAAGTTAAATGCGCATTGAGGCGCAAGTTATTTGGAATTCAAATGAGAGATTTTCTTTTTATAAATCAGGCACCATACTCCAAATATGTGGAAGTACTCTGCTTGTCTCTAGAATACGGCTTTGATTACATTCACTATGGCAGGTCTTATTGTTTTATAATGGATAAATTATGCAACACACGTACTTGCAATATTTTGACATGCAAATGGAAAAATAAAGGTAAATATCTGCACGAGAAAACACAAACAAAGAAGCTTTAGGCTTAAAAATCCCCGTCTGTCAGGCTCTCGCTTTCACACTGCAAGATCTTTTTTTGTATGTGAAAGACAGTAGGGGTGTGCAAAACCACACTCCACACTAGATGCATAGTAAATGAGCGCTGGCCTGTCCTGTCAGGATGATTTGTGCAGGATGATGTAAGTGTGTGTGAGGGGGGCTGGGGGAGCATGCAGAGGATGAGGTGACACATACCAGATTCTCCTCACACAGCTCCCGGAACTGCTGGAACTTCTGGGACATCAGCAGCTGGGCACTCCCCACTGCACTGCGGATCTTCCCCATGACTGCAGAAAGACACAGACACATGTGCGCACACACACACACACACACACACACACACACACACACACACACACACACACACCACAATGCAATTACTCACGGAACCGCATACTGCAGGCATGTTGCACCGCTAACAGAGAGGGTGCATTAGTAATGCAACACATAAGGATGTGCAGAAACCTCTTCTACCTGCATCTGAGGAACAGAAATCATTTAGGGAAGTGAAATAATTACTGAAGAGCACTGAAATTCAAAATTCAAAGCTATAATTTCCAAAAAGAGAATCTTGAACACACAATCCAAAAAAACACATTTACAGCACAGTTCTTCAAATCAAGCATATGGTCCTAAAACAGATTTTAAGAATGTAATGTTTTATTTCTCTCACAATGCCAGTTTGCCAGACTGATATGTGAAATAAACAAGGCTGTGCTGTATAACGGGACTCCACTGGCCAGTCATATTGACTCACATATCCCTATGGAGAGGAACTGCCACTGCATACATTACTCGACATGAAGAGAATGGGATCAGAAACTGAGAGGGGGAGTAATGAATCTGCACTACAGACACAACCCCTTCAGGATGTGCGTGTGCGTGTGTGTGTGTGTGTGTGTGTATGTATATGTATGTATGTATGTGTGTGTGTGTGTGCGCACATGGTGGCGTGGGAGCTGGGAAAACATAACCTTGAGACAGCCTCCCTGTTCTGCACGTTCTGTGAGAGAATCTCTTGCCTGGAACCATAACAACACACTAGCTGCATAAGCAATGACATTTTCTGTAAGACATGAAATCAGCTGCGCAGTAAGGACAGGTAGAAATACAGTGCCTACTGCCTGAGGCTTGTTTGCTCCATCTGATATGTGCATGTGAATAAAACATATTTAGACGTGCACATACAGACATGTACTGCTGTGTGTGTGTGTGTGTGTGTGTGTGTGTGTGTTACGTCAAGATCAAATAGTTGCCTGGAAGGGGCACTGACAGAAACCCCTTCACTGTGTTTGTGTGAAAGATCATTATACAGTGTATCTAGAGGACAGATGTGTGGCTGGGGCCAGCAGCAGCCTATTGATAAGTATGCACGGTATGTCTGTGGAGGCCAGAGGGCCTGAGACAGGAACAAGCAGCTATTGTGGTCCAATACCATGAATACCAGCACCCTCCAAATCAGAGGAGAGGAGAGGAGAGGAGAGGAGAGGAAAAATAGACCTAATATCAGTCTTATATAATATAATTTATATCTTGGCTTCATATCTTGACATTTAAAACCAATGATTCAACTCACTCTCATCAGGCAGCTCATTCTCCATCTCATCTTGCTCCATCTGCCTACACCACCCCTCCATGCGCTCCGTCTCGGCCTGCAGCAACTTGAGGAACCAGCGGCCGTCACGGGGGCACACCGATCGGCCGACAGCCTCCGAACCCTCCGCCTCTGGCTCGGCCACGCTGTCCATCCAGGGGTCCGGAGGGGGCAGGATAGACGGGTCGAACCCCACCTCCCCGTAGTCATCCCCGGCACATGCATGGTAGTGGTTCCCCGAGCCTTGGATGCTGACGGTGGAGGTGGCAGCGTCCCGGGAGTGCTGGCGCGGCATGGTGGCGCAGTGACGCGGCGGCAGCTCTGGGACATCTGTGGGGTCGTCGAGGTCAGCCTGCACAGCCGTGGTTACGCTGTTGGAGCGGGTCATCCTGCGGTAACTAGAAGAGGAAGCAAGAATAAAGTTAGGTGGTGAACAAAAAGGTATTGTTCATTTTTTTTTTCATCTGGTATGAATCTGATTTTATGCAATGATTGAATACACACACTCGTATCGTATAGTAATACCACACAGTGCCTTCCTTTTTGCAGTAATTATGATAATATTGTTTACACACAGTTCTTGGAGGTGCTCCCAGTATGGAAAATTGAAATGATCACAGTGATCTCGTCACTGATAGTGATGAATAGCTTTTGTAGTGTGGAACATCTTTTGTGTGTTTGTGTGTGTGTGTCTGTGTGTGTGTGTGTGTGTGTGTGTTTTGTCACCTGCCTCATTCAGAAGCAACAGAGTGTGCAATCGTCTGTAAAACCACTAGCTCTGCTTTGGGGGCTGATGAACATACATAAATAGTGCAAGCACACAAACACACACTCATACACAAACACACACACCTGGGACCCTTCCCTACAGCTGGGTGTGCCATGTCGTTTTTGGCTCAGAGGTTTTGTGGCACTGTTGGGGCAGCCTCTGCCAAGTCCCTCCACACTGTGTGTGCAGGAGCGGACCCACATACACACACATGTGCAAAGATTAAATCAACACACACACATACACACACTTGGCTACGTTCTATAGAGCAGCTCACCATCCCAGTAATGAATGGGACGCCAAAGGGATGCGGGTGTTTTGGGGGTGTGTGTGCGTGTGCGTGTGTGTGTGTGTGTGTGTGTGGGGGGGTGCTGGCCAGAGAGCTGCGCAGCGATTGGACAAACCTGCGGTCTAATCACTGCCAGATTACAACTCAAAGTGGTACAACACTCCAAGCACATCATTTATTAACAACTACAAAAATGTACCAGGGCGCAGCTCACTGAGCCACTCGAAAAAAAATTACTGATACACTTTGTAGTGTACACAAGAGCTTGCTAGAGTCAGGAAGTCCAAAGATAAACAGATAATATAAAAGCAGAATAGTTTACATCTGAGCTCAACACATAAGTTCTCATGCAAACGTTTCAAGTCTGGTATACCAAGCATGCCATATCCTATTATTGAGCATGTCTGGGTTCAAATATTTGTTAGTCAGTTGTCAATATGCTGCAAATTAGTAAGAAGTAACAACTTTTCCAAGCCAGAAACAAGACTGAATTGCTACTCTATTAGCTGTACTCCTATTCAAACATGCCGACAATCCTCTCGCACCTGAACCTCAGCTTGACCTGCCTGCAGCATGACACACACAAATGATCACAGCTCCATCACGTCTGCTTCAGCCCATCTCCGGACGCACACTCCTCCTCGGTGCTCCCCATTCATCTCTACCTCCCCTTTTTTCTCATTCATCTCTCCTCTTCCGTGAACACGAAAAGAGAGGGAGCAGGAACAAGGGAGTGGCTTCGGGGGAGATCAAACAGAGTGTGTATATGCTTTACCAGCAGCCTGCGAGTGTGTGAGTGTGTGTGAAGAGCAGTTAAAGAGTAACTCCTCCGAGCAGGTGTTCAGTTCTAATGACCTCAGCCTGCTTTCTATCAGCCTGCTAACAACTTCCTGCAGGGGCAGAGACGGGCAAGGCCAAACACAGCCCAGACAGAAAGACAGACATATCAATAAGCAGGAGGCAAAAGAACAAGGAAGGGCATTTCAACAGGGAAGTCAATGTGAGGGGGGAAAACTAAGAAATATGAGGAAGGTATCTGGTCGGTGGGAAAAGGAGCAAGTAAAAATGCAGAAAGTCCATGTTCTCATTTCATTCGTGTGGTGAACATGACGGAAAGTTGTAAAAAAAAAAAAAAAAGAAAAGGGGGGGGTGTCTTGCATTCCATAAGCTACAGATTTCAGAAGGCCTCTTTACCTCCAGGCTTTTATTACTTTTCCTCTCATCTGCAGAAAGCATGACTCAAATCAAAACCATGAGGAAATATCGAGGCATCGATAAACAAAAGCAGCCTGATGTCTTATTTGGATGTAGATGGAAGCTCAAAACAAGGTGAGGAATGTTAAATGACAGAAAACACAGCACTACACAGCCACTCGTGCTGCTACGCACCACACATACACATTTAAAAGTTGCCCGTGCACCCGAGCCTTCCCGTTTGTTTGCCAGTAATGACAAACCTTCAGTCAGTTGGGAGAAAAACAAAAAGACAGGGAGGTCTAGCTGTCATTTAAGTTGATTTTTCAAGACGGTTGTGCATATGGTTTAGTCACTACAGGACAATGAGCAATGCCCCACTTCTCCTGTGACTGCAAAGCCATCTGGTGACCACCAACCCCAGGCCCTAAAAAACAGAATCTGTCAATCCATCCAACATTTAGAGATCACATTTTAAAATGTTTTTTTTGTGCTTACATACTTGCTGTTTTCCTAATTTTATACGTGCACTATTATATAAAAAATACATTAAATCAGTATAATTTAATTTGACATGTATTAAAAGCTCAACTCATATAGATCTGTACGGTCCTGCAGAAAGAAGTCTGTGTAAAGACAGGCATGCTTTTTGTTGTTTTCATCTCTTTTACTCCCCCTCAGTTAATCCGAGTTCAAACAGCAAGGTGAGGTTATGACCGGAGACTGCTGCATATAAACACACAGATTCTCACACACACACACACACACACAGACACAAATAAGGCAGGTTGAGCACTGAAGCAAGGCCGTAGGAGTTTGGCACTCTCACTTGTCTGGAAATCTAATGTAGGGCCAGCATGCCCAGACCTCCCAGGTACACACACACACACACACACACACACACACACACACACACACACACACACACACACACACACACACACACACACACACACACACACACACACACACACACAGTGCATGCCAACAGGTAAAAAAAAAAAAAAAAATTAAACATGCACCAACAAAAATACCGTCCCACCTATTCCAAACATTAACCAGAGAAATGCAGAGGCTGCAGTGCTGCATAACATCCCAGCCTCAGCAGACTAGAGGGTGTCTGGATGAGTTAATATTTGGCTTGGCAACTACAGGAACTCGGAGCTTAGTCAGTCAGCTGAGACCTCCCCTTTCAGAAAGTCCATCACATTTCCTGACACTGCGTGAGTGTGTGTTTTAAAGTTCTGGACTCAGCCCTCTCTGTGACCTTTGATTAAAGGTGATGTCTCTTTGAATTCCTGAAGCATGCCTCGGCTGCGGTGTGAAAACCAGTGCCGTGGCTAAATTTGTCAACTTCCTTCACCAAACAGAAGGTCATTGTTTTGACAGGGTGAACGAAAGCAGACAAAGAAGCTATAAATGCCTGCGTGTCCCAGCAGAGGCCTTGATAAGTGTGGCGCAATGTGAGCTAATGAAACAGCGTGCACACTAGGCAGCTTCTTCTCAAACTGGGCACATGTTGCAGAATGAGAGGCTATAGCTGACAGCACAGCAGTCTCTCAGTGCTCAGAACTAAACAAACCCAATAAAACTCCCTCCCCTTCTCTCTCTCTCTCTCTCCCTCTCCCTCCCACACATACACAAACACACACAACCTCAAAGTAGCCTGAATCACAATGACTGCAGCAACAGATGGCTGTCAACTCACCCCCTCCACCTTCCCAGTCCCCTGTACCACATCCTCTGGCCCAGCTGTCACTTGGGGCCCCTGGCTGAGGGGGCTCTGACGCCAACCTCCCCTGAACTGGGGACAGCTGCTGCGGGAAGCCAGTGCAGGGGGGCGAAAGCTTGCACTGCACACTACAAACCTCTCTCTGTGTCCATAAGTCCTCTCCCTGTCCATGCTATCTCTGCCTCATTCCTCCCATCAGACTTATCCAGTTTCATTTTTACAACCTCCTACCACTCCTCTCTTTCCTCTCACTACTCACCATCGCTCATCCTCCACCTGAATTCCTATCGACTGGAATTTAGACTGCTCCTCTGTGGGCCCTCCTTCCTCTGGGTCCACCTAAGAGGAGGGGAGAAACTGTCAGAAAGCATGCCAGGGTTTTATTTTAGAACATCCACAGGAACCACGGGTGCACCCACAGACCTGGATCCCTATGGAGAGGCACTTGCGGAGCGCTTCCCTCTGCGCCTTGCTGTCTGCAGAGACGTGCGCGACGGCGGAGGTGGTGGCGGTGGCAGTGATGGTGATGGTGCTGTTTGTGACATGCTGGCTGGCCGGGCCGTGCACCTGAGCGTTAGCCGCCTCGATGGCTGCCGTCAGGGCCTTCATGCTGTCGATGCTCTCCGTGGAGTTGGACAGGCCCGGCTGGGAGCTGATGCCCGTCCGTTGGCCCGAGCCCCCGTCCATATAGGCGTCCTGGGCAGACTCTGTGCTGCTTTGGGCTGTGATGGATATGAAGGGTTTGGATGGGGTGGTGCGTGGTGGGACAGGGGGAGGTGTCTTCTTGTAGGTGGTGATGCATGATGACACTGCAGTGGAGGAAGAGAGAAAGAGAGATAAATAAGTAAAAAAAAAAAAAAAAATCTCAATCTATTAATTAAAAAGGTAAGTTGAAACTTTAGAGAAGCATTTCACCAATTTTACACATGAAGTTCAGTTTACTCAAAATGAGGAGGACTACATCGCCTGTGAAAACTGTTACGTGATGTCCTTTGCAGCTTTGGAGGGAGCTTGCAAAACTCGGAGAATGTCATCGGGGTTATTTTGCCTTTGGCTCGAAATTTTTCAATGAAAATGCTGCATAACAAGCTTGGGGATGTAGAGTTTGACAGACGCACGTGTTTAACAAGCAGGGAGGGGGTCGAATGAAAGGTACAACCCAGTTGCTTTATGTAGGACGTGTTTTTGCATACTAAGGCCTGAATGTCAAGATACAACTGGGTTGATGCAGCTGCAAATAATTACAGTCAAGCCAAGAAAAAGTAAACATGAAGAAGATCATAAGTACAAACGTAAAATAAGCAGAAACAGCAGAAATGTCTAAGTCGAAATTTGTGAATGAAAGTATGGAAACAGCATATATTTCTATGCTGTATAACATACAGCATAGAAATATATGATGTCACCACATGACTCTGGTGACAGCTGACACCCTGACAGTTTACACAGAGGTCTTAGGCCCCTGTGTTGGAGTCAAAATGGACAGTAGATTAGGGCCAACTTTAACGAATCAGAGCTTCGTCCAGTAATAGGATTATGTCAGCCACTTGACCCACTGATCTAGATGGTTAAGCCCTCTACGCACTTACTGTACACATCGAGAGGAATTTGACTTTGCCAAATATAGCCCTTGCTGTTGTTTACATGCGTAGTCGCATAGTTGTAATTTAAATGATATTTACAGTAAAGTGCAGACGTTTAATGATATTGTAGCTGGAGCGCTCAGTACAGTCTAAAGGCTTTGTGTTAAATCCAAGCAAATGGATGATACTTAAAAAAAAAAAAAAAGCATCATAGTGCTGCTCGGTAACACTCTCCCTCTTTCTGTCTGCGCTCTCTCCCTCTCAGGTTACAGCTACAGGTTCTGCACAGACAATGGAGCCTCTCACACAAACTGAGTCTGTGAGTCTGTAACATACCAACAGACAGAAAAAAATAAAAAGCATAGCCCGTCTAAAGAAAGACAACATCAGCCACGTCCTAACTACATTATGCCTTGGAATCTCCTTCCTGGCCTGGCGCTATCATCAAAACTAGGTCGCCCTCACTGTGCTGTGCAGCAAAACTAGGACAGCGGGTTTCCTGGATCCCTTTAATCCCTTCAAAAGACAAACATCCTACCGTGGCGGGATCGCTGCTCAGTGTGCAGCAGACAACTGTTGCCGGCCACACCCAGCATGAGCAGCCATGTCTAAAACTATTAGAGCGGGATGTTGTTTGCTTTGTGTCTTGCCATCTCACTGACAGCTACAGAGAGGCCCGAACACATTGGAGGTGAACAGAGGGCTGACTTCATCCTCTTGGTTTGTCAGAGTCATCCGCCCGTCCTCCCACCTCGCTCCTGCCTCGCCCGCAGTGATTGGATGATCCCCGTCGAGATTTCAGTCAGGTTTTGACAGGCTGGAAAGTCCTCGGATGGGATGAGTGCTGCGTTGAGATGAGATCACAGCTGCTAATATGAGTGTCTTTGATGGTGGCGTACCAAACCACAAGAAAGACAAAAGAAGTGACTTACTGTGTTTTCCTCCGCAGCTAAATGTCATGTGCGTTTCTTTTGAGATATACTGCATATGTAGGAATTACTGCCAAAGCCATCTCACGGGGAATTATCTGAGCATGCCACGATATGCACCAGTGTCTCGACTTTTCACAGATGTCTAGTGAATATGAGCGACATCCAGGGCTAATCTTCAGAAAGGTCACTAAGTACAGACCCACAAGAGAACAAAAAAAAACACACACAGTGAACACACACGCACTCACACAGAGGGAGAGGGTGAGGTCTTGCCCCTATCAGCCGTGGAGGTTCAAAGGATAGAATGTCAGCCCCCTTTCAGAGCTTCTATCCCCTGAAGTCATCTAAAAGTCACATTTGTGTGTACGTGCGTGTGCGCTTCTTGCTGTGTTGTGTGGGTACGTGCTCCTCTTCGTTCGCTCGATAAAGCGCCGTATGAAACAGGAGACAACGCGCCGCGTCCCACCTAGCTGTCACTGCGAGAGCCAGACACGCCAGAGAATGACAGGGGTCTTGAATGCCGAGACAGGTTGAGTAAACACACTCAGGAGTCAGAACAAGCCCACGCACACACACGAGCCTGCAGAGGCATAAAAATAACACTGACACAACCCAGCTTAACGTTTCAACCTCTCCACATCAAGGGAGACCACAGACTTCCTGCCACTGATATACTCTCCGTCCATAGGGAGTTGTTGTCAAAAATGACCTGCCCCATGCCAATGACTGCTATGCGAGGGTGTAAAGACGTCATCAGACTTTCAGCTAAAATGAATGGATTAAAGTCCCTTTGTTAGAAAAACTCTGAATTTTCTAACTCTTGTCTGTCTGACAATAGCGAAAGGAAAAGCATCTGAGCGAAACTACGGTCCCGATAAGATGAGGGCCAAGTTTCCAGTTTTCACAGAAATGATAAGAAAATAGTTTGATCCTCCTGCAGCCATGAAAGCATTAGACAACGCCGCTGCCCCCGGACCTCCCACACACACAGACAGTCAAGGACGGAGTGAAGTAGGAATGTGACGCAGGATTCCATCAGACCCCTAAGAAGGAATGTGGAAAACTCTCTTCACCAGCCACAGATAAACACTGACGACCACACAAAAAAAAAAAAAAGTTTCTCTCTTACTTTATAATATCAGGTTTATGCAGCTTTGATCACAGAATAGGAGAGGCAACACTCATATTCTCTTTTGTGCAACAAAGAAACCTGGGAGTAACTTCCTCACTTAATGGGAGTGGGGTTGTGGAATTTCATCTCCCTTCCCTCAGAGGTAGGTGCAGCCTGCTGAGAGTATTGTCATCGCAAAGAAGAGGAGAGTTTGTGAATGACAAAACTCTAGTGGTTCTCTGCCAAATCCCTCTTTTGACAAATGCTTCAAAAGTCCCATGCCGACAAGTTGGTGTGAATAGCAGTTCGTCTTGGCAGAGCACACCCCCCTTGATAATATCAAAGAAAGCCCTCTTCCCTCCTCTGAGGCAAAGCAAAGTCTCCATTCATTTCTCCAGCATTCAGAACAAAAACAGACTTGCTTAGCCATCTATTTTTTTGGCTCTGCTGATCACTGTGTCCCATTTGTGTGTCTGCATAGGTGTATGCTGTTTCCTTTATTTAACCACTGTGTTCATGTTACTGGACAGATTGAAGGCAGGCGGCTGCCTTGTAATCTCCAATCTGTGTATCTGTGTGATAGGCCACTTCAAAGAGCAGACGGTTTGGTCTAAGAGGCTAGCTAACAGGAACGAGCTCCCCCGCGCGGGGGCCAAGGGCAAATCCACCACCATCCAAACAAATACAAAGGCCAGGAAAGGGGGCGGTCGGTATGGGGGAACATTGACAGCTGAGCCCAGCTGCGCTGTGTTTGGGATGAGGGTCTGCCAGAGGGGAGAGGGCAGAGAATAGTGAACAGAGAAGAAGAGCTGAACAAGTCTGAGGAGGAGGAGGAGGGACGAGGGTAAATCAGAGTTACTGCCTGGCTCCGTCTGCCCACTCTCTGTCCATTTGTCCGTCTCTCTCTCTCTCTATCACACACACACACAAGCACAGAGAACCAGCTGGAGTCCTTTGTGATTGCATCACCATGGCGACACATAGCAACATGAAGTTTGCTGGGAGGCTTGGCGTTTTACCAGCAGCAAGCAGGGGGGAGCTTCTGTTGGCCATTTGTTTACCTTGACAGGGTACACTGCAGCTGCACTGACACTCACCTAAACACCAGCCAACAAGAAAACACAGCAGGAATAATAGGTCGCAGCATAACTGAATCAAACAAACAACAGGCTCTCTGCATAGACAAAAGAAGTGAATGGTTGCAAATGCATATCTAATAATGTTTCTAGCCCTGAAGCGGCAGCTTTGTGCGGGTGAATGCTGAACTCTACCAACCAGTTTGTCTTGGATCCTTGTCAAAAGGCTTGTCACTGGATTTCTGGGACAGGGTCATTAGATGACAATAACCTGAAAGTTTTACACCGTGTGACACATGGTGTGCACTGCTCTTGTGAACAACAATGCAAAAATATAAGACACGTCCTAAACGACTTAACATGGCCTCCAGTTAGACTAATCTAAGTCACTGTAAAAAAGAATTACAAAAAGCCTTGAGTTTCAAAATGTTTTGATGTGTTAAAATAAGCTAAGATAGTTTGTTGCTCATCACTTATCACTGTTGATCAGCTAATGTTGCAGAGACACAACAAACCCTGCATACACCACACACAATAGTGCTTTAATAGACCTCTGACAGCCCTCTGAGTCACCTGAAAGTCTCACTGAGACCCTCATGTCAGTCTGCGACTCTCGACCGCCAGAGGTCAGAGGTCACCAGAGAGGGTTTCTGCTTTCCAGATGCCTGAACTCTCTCAGACACAATAGCTCACTGTGTGCGCCTGCGTGTGTAAATGTGAACAAGAGTGGCAGTCTGTGAGTGGCTTTTAAAGAGGTATATTTAGCATGTGTGAGTGCTTTTTGGTGAGGGAGTTTTCAGTGCAAATGGTGCCAGAGTTGTAAACATCCTGCACTAACTGCTGCATTTAAATTGATTTCTTGTCATAAGTTAAACATAAGCATGCATATCAGTACAAAACATTTGTTAAATATGCCTCCGGTGTCCTCAGGCCAACAGTGCTATCAACAAAGCTGTGTGCTCAGTGTGCCCCTTTTGACAGAAACCCGTGTCAACAGTGGGTAACTGCTCTGGCAGGCCTGCGTCTCCTGAATCACTAGATAAGAGTGTGTTTACAACTGTCAGCCGCCGCTAAATCTGGCAGGCAGCTGCTCCCTGTTAGGCAATAGATTCACTTCACTTAACCCACTTCCCTGTGTTCCAAGTTCAAATAGAGAGCCCGGTTACCTGCATTCCTCTTTTATGGCCCAACGCTCTCCTCCTTCTGTCAGTCAGTGACAGGCAGGGAGAGACATGCTGAGAGCTACAAAATGAAAGGGGCGGGGGAAATAAAAATTGAAAGTTCAAAACATTCTTTTTAGTGCTCACATTAGCGTCAATACTCCCTCTGCCTTGGACATGTAGTGTTCTGAGGTTTACCTATGGGAGGGTGGGGTGACATCACTCTGAAATATGCAACTGATTGTTTTATATTCCTCTAAAATATTAAAATAACTAACATTTATTTTAACACCAGTGTAATTGCTATCATCAACAGTGTAAATACCAGTTAGATGACATGTATTGCAGGTACAATTATCCAGGATTCGGTATAAATATGTAATCCCAAAGTTCCCCTCAGTACAGTACTGTAGCATGCGGGCTAATCTCCTGAAGACTTTTCTTACATGAAGGGGGTTTTCTCATTAGACCTGCCCTGTGACGGCTCCAGGCCGTTTCCATTGTTCTCCCCTGCTCCTTGGCAAGGGCTTTACCCTGACTAGTCCACAACCACATGAACAGACAAATCAGTCTTTTGTTTCTGTCCAAAAGACCTGCCTGCAGGGGGCTGAAAGAGAGAGCATGGTCACTCGACATAAGGGGAGAGGGAGAGAGATAAAGAAAGAATAATAGAAAGAAAAGTGAGTAAAGGAGGAGAGGAAAAAAAGGGGGAGAGGGCATGGGATAAGTTTTTTGTGCTGTTTCCTTCAGTTCCTGTACATTCCATCTGCTTCGTGGGGCATAAACCCTGAGTATTAGCCCTGACGCTAAAGCTAACACACCCACACATGTCACGCATGCTTTCACTGCACTCATTTCCCACAGTATTGCTCACCGGCTGACTGAGACTATAAGAGTAGACTGGCTCGCTGTGCGGAGTGACACATCGCATGTGCCGGCAATGACAGCATAGTCGACTGTAACAAGTCGCCGCATACTTAAAAACAGAATCATGTAACTGGAGAGGATCAGTCAGTCATTAAATGAAACTGGATTTGTGATTGAGCAGTGACTAGGTGTAAATAAATCTCTGACTAAAGAACTTGTTAAAGTCAAGCTCACAGAGATAAAGACAGTGTGAAAGAAGAAGAGAGGACAGGCTCTTCATGGTGGCATTTTGTGTTGCTAAGTGGATAATACAGGCCACTTAGTCCAGTGTCTGGTAAACTAAAAATACCCACAACAACACAGCAATGTTGCCACCACACTGTCTCCAAGTGTTTAAACACAGCTCCCTGATAAAACATGACAGACTGTCCACAAGAACTGAAAGTCTGTGGAGTTACAGCCGAGTACAGGGAAACATAACCGCAAGCCTGGGGAGTAATGGACGCTGGGACAAAATAGCAAACACACGGTCAGACGGACAAAAAGACAAGAGACATACACACACATACACACACAAGAACCAGCCTCAACTGAGAGGGCTGAAACACAATGCCGATGTCATGTCATTACATGAAGGATCACTGCTTGCTGCAGCTGCTATTTACATATAAATGCAGCAGAATGTGGTCAAAAGTTCACTTCTTCTTTTCTTTGCTACAAGCTCTCGGGGGATTAACTCCAAAAGTCATAACTTGATTCATGAAATGACTGGGCACAAAAAGTAGCAGAAAGCTGGATGGCAGTTTTTACAAGCGTTTTTGAGTTTACTCTTCCAGGAATGCCGTGAAACATCAGCGTCGGGTGTTGTTTCACAGTCCTGCATTCCTTCCTTCTTTCCCCCTGTTTGACGTTCTTTGTCCTGACCACTTGCACATGGAGGGGGGAAAGGAGACACTGGCGGCTTAATCCACCGCCAGAGGCATGCTAAAGCCATCTGGGCCCAAAACCAAACGTCAGGCCTTCTGCGTCTCCTATAGGAGGGATGGGGCAGGCGGGGGAGGACGGACGGAGAGACGGAGATGGAAAGTTAAAGAGAGAGAGAGAGAGAGAGAAGGAGGAAAATGAGAGAAAAAAGGGGGTGGGGGGGGGACAGAAAGGTAGGAGGTACAACAGGGGGCTAAAGGGGGATTTGGAACAAGAACCAGGCTATACTGACGCCTACTGTCTTTTGTGGTTTCCAGTCCTGACCCTCTGACCCTATACATCCTGTTGAAGGAGAGGAGGGGTGCGGAGGGAAAGACGAGATGGCAGCTATAGGCACTGGCTGCATGTATGCACATCTGTGTGTGTGTGTCCAAAGTAGCGGGCAGCATGTATCAGGATAAATCGAACTATCTGAGAAGATGACCCGGAGCTCTGTCTGTCTCTCAGGTGTGATCTTTCACACCCCTCTTCCCTCTCTTCCTGTGTGTTTACATCCACTCCCTGCAGAATCTTGTGGGGGAGAAACAATGGTCTCTCCAACATTCCCACTCTCCTGCCGAGAGCACTCGTCTGTCTCCTGCATTCCTTTCCCCATTCATCTCTTTCTCTCTCTCCCCTCCTGGACAGAAAAAAAAAAACTCCTGCTACTCTTAACACGGGGGAGGGGTCTGAGTGTGCCTCTTAAAAACCTCTGAGTGGAATCAGTCCCCTTGAACACCCCCCCCCCCCACCCTTTCCTCCCCGTTTTACTTGGTTAGTGAAGCAGCAAAGCTCAAAGAAAGGGAGGAGAAAGAGGAGATGCATTCTTTCTCTCCCTCTCGCTGTCTCTCAGTGTGTACCGGGGGTGAGTTGTGGCTTATTTTTAATGACTAGTTAAAAAAAAGAAAAAAAAAAAAAAAAAAAATGAAGAGGGTAGTGTCTCTTCCGCCTGCCACTTGCACACGGCTCATCACTTCAGACACACACACAACACAGTGGTGCTCTGGCTGCTCACACACACAACACACACACACACACACACACAACACACACACACACCACACTACTACACACCATCACACACATCACAGTCTGCACACAATACAAGATGATATTTACCACACACAACACACACACACACACACTACTGTAGCTGAGTCTGGGACTTTCACAGAGAAGTCTTTAATTTGCACTGGGGCCTGGCCTCCCACACTGCACAGCCCAAACCACCCACTTACAGCCATGCACCATTCCTCAGAGTTACTCCAACGTCCTCCCTCCCCTCCAGATCAGTGAAAGCGAAATGAACTCTCAACCACACAATTTAGCTGTCAAGAAAAGTCTCAAAACTTTCAATATTTCGCAAAAAGAACACAGGAAAACACATGTTTTTCTCCCCTCGAGAAAAAAACTAAACAAAAAAAAAAACTCCATCTCCTCCAGGAGATTTAAATCTATATCCCAACCCCTCTTAGGTTTTCATTCCCCCAGGGCTTTGAGTTTGCTGGCCCTGCCCAGCTTCAGCATGCGGGAGCCATGAGGATCATCCACAGTCAACGCTGAGGAAATCCTTTCGGGGCTTTGCTTTTCCTTTGCTCTCTCTGATGCCAAAACACAGACAGGAAGAGCAAAGAAAAAACAAAAAAAAAAAACAAAAAAAAAAAGAGAGGAGAGGGACTGGCCCCACCTGACAGAGCAGACCCTGTCCACCTGATGTGACACGCCAGATGGGCTCTGTTACATCTTGACATTTTGGGAAAGTAATCCTCAAAAGTGAACCACAGATTTCTTGATTTTCACAGGAAACTGTTGTATGTGTTCTCTCTGCAGAGTGGGGTGGGTGGGGGTGGGGGTATGGGGGTGGGGTGGGGTGGGGGGCGGCAGGAGTGCACTGCCGCAGCCATTCTTTGTGTTTGCCGTAGCCCTGTCAGGTCCTCCCTGTACCCCTCTGTCATTTTTCTCCTCTCTCCTCTTTTCTCAAATGGAGAGCAGGAGAAGAATGAATGACATTCTCTTGCTTGCACTTCCTGTGTCAAAAGATATCCAAACGCCACTCTTCCTCCCTAAATGGCTATAATCAAAGCATTCCAGGCCATAACAAGCTGGGACCAATTAAGTCGTAAGTAAACATAAACACCTAGCAGCCACTAACCAACGCTTTAAGTCCTGCAGATTTATCCTACTGACTTTTATTCCGCTTTAGAGCATGTACAGACAGGAAATCACTGTCTATTCAGGTCAGGGAAGTACACAATAATTACACATGATTGATATTATGATATAGCAATTTCTGCACAAATATTCAGCAAGTGCGTACAGGTGCAAGTCATCTGCATAGGTTATTTATGATCAGTTTGAATCAGAGTGTCGTGTTACGCATAAATTGGGCTGTATCCAACACTTCCAGGCCGGATCAGACCACACAAAATGTTTCTGGCAACGAGCTTCAAAGCAGCTGAGGCTATGATGACATCTAGTGAAAGATTTGATATTGCAAGTCTAAGGATTTGCTCTTTTCCCTGCTTACATTCAGCTCACAAGAACCTGATTTACTTTAAATTGAATTTTCAATTTGACATCAGACGGAGCAGAATTACACTATTAAACTCAGCATTATGATAGAAGGCCAAACACATCAAAACAAATTAAACTGAAGCTGTGAAAAAAAGGCAGTAAATCTACAGATGTATCATTTTTGAACTCAATTCAATTCCTCTGGATCTGCTTATCTGATGACTAACACTCTTAAGCCGACACTGAGCCGTATAAAAGGGATGCTCGGTGTTTTTCCCATGTGTCAATGAAAGAGCGACAGTGCAAGTTCCCACTGGCTTGCATTCTCAGACAGTCGTGACAGGATGAAGTAATTACTGAGTGGCTGACACACCAGCATGGCTAGGATTTATCTCCTCCAGGAAGGGAGATAGCCAAATCACAGTTTACCCACATCCAGCTCCCAGTTCAGGCTTGATCCCCGCAGCTGCAAACAGTGAAGCCACACACAGACACTTTGACACCGTACAGTCGCATGCGTGTGAGCACGCCCACATGCTCGAAAGCTCCGTCGAGGTACGGCTGCCAACCGCAACTGAGAACGGCGTCTTTCTCCTGCTTCTTCCATATGTATGCTGTGCGTGTGCTAGTGTGTTACCACATGCCTCGACCCGGCCCCTGTTTCCTGTCAAACACACCTACTAGCACCATCAAAGCAAGTGGAATGACAGTATTAAGCAGGTGTGTGTGTGTGTGTGTGTGTGTGAGAGTAAGAGAGAGAGAGAGCAAGAGGGAGAATTGGAGAGACAGATGACACCAGAGTGCTGTTTAATTTACATCCCCTCTTTGAATAATAATTCCACCTTAGAGGATGAGCAGCTTTGATCCACTGACACACAGGTGTATTTCACATGCAGAGGCATACGTTGCTAAGGCAGGGCTTTATCTGTCCCTGTAATTAACGCCAGAGCAGGAAATGGAGAGCACAATGTGTATGTGTTTTTTTTGTGTGTGTGTGAGTGTGTGTGTGTGTGTGTGAGACTGAGGAACAGACATGGCAGGAGGGATTGATGGAGCTCAAAGAAGCATTCCTGAGCAACGTCGTCGTTTGATCTCTGTGTCTCAGCCACATACACATCAAGCAGAGCAGAATGTCAGTCATGACTCAGGGCTACAGTATCACTCATTTCTCTATCTCAGTTTCTTTTCGTCTGTTATACACACACACACACACACACACACACACACACTGCTAGTGTTGATAGGACAGAAAATGTGCCTAGCTAACAGTTAACACTGATCTCAGGATAGAACTTGTGAGTTTCACTGGGACTAATTGCTGTGGTGAAACATCAGAAGGCAGGATTTATTGTAAAAGTAGTGAAGCAGCTCCATCTAGTGGTGACAAATGAGAAATTAAAAAAAAAAACTGATGTGAAAATGCTTGGAAACCCTTGTTTCATTTAATATCCACTTCACACTTGAATTGATTTCATTAAGTGATGGGATCAGCTGTTTTTCAGCTCCGTCTCACGGAGAAAGCAGGCATTCTTCCATTTGGTCTACTTATTTGTTTTCGCTGATTCCAGTTAACACTTGTCAAATGCAGTGGTTACATTTCGTGTCATTATATCTGTTGAATTTCATATAATTAAAAAAAAAAGTATTTTTCATTTTTGTGTCATTATTCTACCACTAAATGTAGAAACTGGAAGTGTTGAATGTGCCATTTCAGTTACTGTATATCGAACACGACTTTCACTTGTTCCTCTTACATGGAACAACACTATAATCTGTTTAATCGTGTAAAAAGAAAAACAGATTTATTTAAAAAAAATAGACAGTGATGCAGAAAGACGTAGTTGTCAAACATTTAAGTTCGCTTGTGACTTGGAGAAAACCTTGGAGATAAAGCTTTAGACTCATCGGATTTTTGTTTTCCTTCTTTTATGAGGTCCACGATTTATTTAAAACTTTCCATATAAATATGTTAAAAGTAAAGTCTAGCGGTTTGTACAATGTCACCCTGAGATCTCTTGTTATAATTTTATGTTTGATATATAGTGTCTTGTAATTCCATGTGGGATCGGGCACATGTTTGGCATGGCACAGACATAAAACTAACTACTGAATACACAGTTATTAGTCTGAGCATTGACAGCATCTCCACATACACACAGATGAAAACTGACACCTCCTGTATCGCATTGTCAGTGGCAGCCTTTGTTTCACACAAATACTTCAGTACAACAAGAAAGAAAGTCTCTTTTCTGTATTAGCTTAGCTTAGAGCTTAACAGTTTTAATTAACAAGCATATTTTCACCTGACCTCTTCATCTTTGTTCTCCTGTTCTGCTTTTTATGTGGATTACTACAAATCTGGATTTAACTTTGCCCGCAGCACAGAGGAATTAGGAGGCAGATGAAAGAGGGAAGTTGAAAGAGTAGAAGTGAGTACAGAAAAGTCAGTGAGAGAGAGAGAGAGAGAGAGAGAGAGAGAGAGAGAGAGAAAGAGAGAGAGAGAGAGGGAGAAACACTAAATATGCAAGGAAATTTAGCGGAAGAGGTCAGCTCTGAAGAAAATTTGGTCCGCTTGGATTCTAGAGCTATACTTGAGTACATTTTTATTTTATCTTTTATTTGTTTTCCTGAAATTCAATTTCAACTAAAAGACAGGAGTTTTCCTTCAGTAGGAATTATTGTTGCAGCTGAATCCCGCGTCATCCTTCACACCGTTCTGTTTTTCAGTGCCCCGAGCCAGCGAGACTGTGTTTATGAGTTTCCTGTCATCACATCTCTATCCAGAGTTACTGTAAATGAGGACACCTCACACCTTCACTAGGTGTGTGCCTTTCCTTTCTCAAGTTTTTCCATCAGCCTAACTTTAACATGATAATTGCTTCCTAAAAGACGAGAGACAGAAGGGGGCAGCTGAAGTCTGAGCACCTGTGTGTGTGTGTGTGTGTGTGTGTGTGTGTGTGTGTGTGTGTGTGTGTGTGTGTGTGTGTGTGTGTGTGTTGCTGAGAGAATATGACCGGGTAATCTAACAGTACATGACAGAGAGAGGGAGCACTTGGGAAATGTAGGCAATACTGTCTTCCCTCAATAAATCCTCAATGAACTGAAGAGAGGAAAAGATAAAAAATATATATAACTGAAGATAACTGAATATAACAAAAGAGAGAGAGAGAGAGAGAGAGAGAGAGAGAGAGAGAGAGGGAGAGATTGCAAGCTATGACTGACTGTGTTAGTCCCACAGGGGTAAAACAACCCACAGGCAACTGGATATACTTTACAAACCACTCCAAGACTGCTCTGAACTCATAAGCGACAACATTATCTCAGCTTAGAACTTATTGCTTAAAGCCTCTATGCAGGTACTGCGTCTGTTTCACTTTAAAACCTCCACTTATATGGATTGTACTGTTATTTATTTGTGCTGTAGATTTATGATGTGTCCATGTGACTATTTGTAATAAAGGGCTGATCTACACTGTGATGAAGCCCCTGATGTTTCCCCACAGGTATAATAATATATCACAGGATGTGAAACCAGGAGGCAAAATCTTACTTTGTTTTCTTTTTTAACTAAAATACAACAGACTAAAAATATAGCAAACAATAATTCTACTCTTTAGAATGATCTTGCCTGTTGGGAACAGTCATTCCTGTAACGTTTTACTGCACACTAAGTTTAAATACCAATATAGTTTGAACAGCTGGCTCTTCAGTATATGGCTGTGTAACTGTGCCCCTGAGAAAACATTTCTCTGGATGAATTTTGAGCCACTACTCACGAGTTGGAACGATTTGTGAATGAAACTGAGGGAAACTAATGATCCCTCAGGGCAAAGTAGGTACAGCAGAAATTAATGGGATTCTGCTGGAGGAAAAAATGACTTTAGGCTACTGCATGAGCACAAAAACACAATAAGTAAGCAATAAAAACATAAAATGCAAAAATAATAATGCCAAGAAATCCAGTGGAAACTGAGTGGAAACAGTGCCACATTTTAAGTAAGTTGTTGATTGAAAGTGTAAGCAGTTATGGATGTTCTTCAAATATTCAAATATAATAAGAAATATAATTATTATGTGCTACTAACACTCATAAACTTGCAGTTGTTGTATCTCTTGCTTGGTAATTACGTGTCATTGTGACTTAGGCTTTCCTGGATGAATGTGTCAACAGCTGAGCCTTCCTTAACTCATACTCAGGATGCCTCTGTCATTTACATGTTAGCCTACGAACATAAACCCACATGGCTATGGCCTAGTTGGATCACCACATACATGTGTCTACTGTGCACGTGTTTGTGTCCATGGCATGTTGATCTCAGTAGGGTCTCGTCTGAAAATAGAAAGCAGAAAGCTGGTAGGTGAGCAGGCTCGCAGCATAGCTGGCATCAATGACGCGCATGAGCTGAAGTGTGTGCATGACTCAGTCAACACAGATGGCTGGTTAGAAAACATGGGGTCGCCGACCGCTCGTCTGTCACACAGTAAGGTGTTCGGGGCCCTCTATCCACCATAGCAGGCCTCAAACTGGTAAGTGGCACCACTGAACTCTTCTCCCATAAGGCCTGGGGGCTTAAAAACATACTAACGTGCCCTCTGGTTGCTCACTGTAACGAGCACAGAGGTCTGAGATGAACCCCTATGAACTCCAATTCCAGAGGGACCCTTAGTCTGACCTGAATAACTGGACCCTACAGAGGCGTGTGTTGGGATGCAGGCCACACCTGTCAAACCCCCCCCCCATCAGAGATATGATACTAAAATAAACTGGGAGCTGGTAGTTGTTCAACAATTCCCAGCTCCCATGAGTGGAGGGTGAAAGGAAATAGCATGTGGGTTAATCTCAGTGTGCTCAAAAGCTGCAGAGGGCCAAGCAGATGGCTGAAAGTTTATTTAATCACAGTTGCCATGCATGACTGCAGAGGGAAAACTTAAAAAAAAAAAAAAAAAATTGTAATGTAAAAAGGTATTAACTTAAATGATCTTATTTCATTGTAAAAAATATCAGTTTAGTTTAGAAATATCACAATCAAATTCTTAGAATATAATTCATATATTTTGTATTGCTATTAATAACTGTATTTCTTATTTAACTGGTCCTGTCATTGGAGCTGTACCTATTACTGAGCATTAACAACTATAAGAGGATTCCTCCATTTTCATGTGAAGCATGAATAAGCAGAAAGCATGGGATGGGCACTGAAAGCTTCATCGTAAAGCGAGCCGCAGTAACAACACAACTTCCGGTCGGCACCTTCAAAGTAAAGGTACGTGACTCACTGAAAATTTCACCGGTATAGCTTATTATTCTTGCTGACTTGAGATCGGGTACTCAACTTCCCATGTGGGCACTGCTGTGAGCTTTTAAATATCCTTTCCTCGAATGTAATAGGAGGCGCTCCAACTCCAACGTCTTCTACATTGTGTCCGATACCATTTTATTTTGACAGCTCGCTACTTGTTGCCCTCTCTCCCCGACACATTTCGCAGTTTATTTTGAAGGCCGTATTGCCTAACTTCCTGCCTCTGCCCCTCTAGACGCAGCCTCACAATCGCTCATGACAAACAACAGAGGAACACAACAGCAGCTTCTACTCACAAAGGCGAATCCAGTAGTCACACATGCCGAGCAGCGCGCTGTACAAACACTGAAGCAACGTCATGAAAACCGCGGGTCTGCAACACTGAACTGAGCTGAGATGACAGGAGTCCTCTCTCCCTCTATTCCTCTTTCACTCTGACGATATTGGATCTTATGTCAGGATGTGGACGCGCCTTGATCGCACCCCCCGCCCCACACAAACACTTAATAACTCATTCAGCACTGGGTGGGACAGTCCCGTTCAGCCATGATGAAAACTTTACTGTAATGCCTCTATAGCTTTCCCCTCTGATTTCTTAAGAAACTGTTTTTAAACATACTTTAAACGCATATTCAAATAGACAATATATTTTTTAATAATATTATTTTTAAAAAAACAATATAAAATATTTTTTTAATTATTCTTAATCTCTTTTTTTTGCCTAAAATAGACAAAAGTCAAAATATTTTGCATTAAAACTTAAACTTGCCTTTAAAATCCCCATATGTAGGCCTACTCTTGTAAAAAAATCAAGTTATTCTAATATTGTTTTTAAGTATTTTTATTACTTTGTGTGAGTTTTTGCGTTAGGGGTGATTGTGCACTATAAATCAATTTCAAGTTGAAGTTTACATAAAACTCACATTCAAAACTACATTATGATAACCTGATAAACTTTGTGTTTTTGATTCTCAGCCCATTAAATACAGCTCAAGCTTCCCTAACTTTATCACCCATCCATACAAACACATGCAGCCAAACAGAGAGTGTGATTCATTAACTCGGATAAGCTAATGACTGCCACCCTGTGGTTAAGTAGAGAGTGGTGTAGCTGATTTGCACTGAGCATTTTCACACCAAGAGGGGAAAGGATTTAGTTCAGGATTAGCCCTTGTTATTGCATACAATGCTTATATTTAAGGATATCAGATATTTGCTGTATAATAGGGGTTGGTGGGGTCATGATCACCTTATGCAGTGTGCTCGCACATTACATAAAGCACTTTTTACAACCTAACACCAGTTTAGATCTGTATCTCTTTTTATTTTGCGTTGTAGAAATGAACTGATCACCAGATAGATTACATAATAGTGGTGCAATAATGACTTGATCACACCTTATTCACACAGGCCTGGGGTATTAAGTCCTGACCTTGCTCTGAACTCATCACTCTCTGTTAACCGACACAACAGGCAAGCAGATGGCCAAATCCACAGAAACCGACGGCGGCAGCAGCATGGAACAAAGAAACACAGCTCAGTGTCACCAGGACCAATAGTTCTGTCAGACCTAATGCTGCCACAGGGGCCTTTCACCTGTAGTCCTCCTCAAATCCACCTTGAGAGGGGACCCTCTCAAAACAAATAAACAAACACACACGGTGCCCGGGAGCAGCATTTTTCTTTGCTTTTACAACATATGAGTCACCCTGACATATGACAAACATATCTCGGCCTCGCTCTTGGAAATTTGCGTGGGCTGGTGGAGGTGTGAGGGGAGATCTGGTCGAATGCTTGCCTTGATCTTGATTCAACCAGACTTTAGCGGTCTGTATCCCTGCCACTTTAATTTAGCACTCTGGGAAATCCAAAGATATTTATTCTCACGAGCTCGCTCGGAACAGAACTCCTGGAAAAGTGCCAGCGATGGCAGTGATTGTTGTTAATTGGGTCAAGCTGTCTGGTAGTTTTCATCCACCCACTCACATAGCTACTGTAAAAGGATAAGGGCAGAGGTACAGTGCTGTGTTACACTGAGCCCCTGGGGGCAGTGTTGTACAGGCTTTATTTCAGCCTGTAGAACTGTACCATGAGGAGCTGGGAATACCCAGGAGCCCCTTGTGATTTCACCAGTAAAGCCTGCAGACATTACAGTGAATGTGAAGCTTAGTTTTCCAGACTGAAAAAAACATGCTGTGCTCAGATATCTACCATATCTATCAGTACTGGATGGACAGATATCCGCTGATGTCACATACTTCTTTAGAGGAATAGTTTGACATTTTCTTGCAGAGAGTTAGAGGAAGAATTTGATACCACACTCATGTTTGCACAGTGAAGCTACCACCAGAAGCCAGCTAACTTAGCTCAAAAACTGGAAACAAGCTCATTTGTCTCAATGTTCAACCTTTTCCTTTAAAAAAAAAAAAAAAAAAATGCTCCTTACATCTTTTACATTTACATTGATCAATTATTCCTGTGTTTTTGTCCTTTCCATGAATTGTCCTCATCTTTGTTTCAGAATTCAAGTCTGAACAGAGTTTCATAATATTGTATAGATGTTTAAATTCATTATAAGATGCAAATGTACATAAACAGCAGTGTGTACTGACTTAATCTGGGAATGAAGCAAATTCTCAGTTTTGCCTGTGTAATCAGAATTACATCCAGGATATTTGAAGTAATAATGGAATAAAAACTCTTAAATACTTAATGTGTATCTCAAGTGGATATGAAATATGTAGTGTCTCTGCAGTGACATTATAAACTTGACCTCCTTAGTTTCTTAACTGATTCCTGACACCTGCACCTGCTGGTGATGATGGATTTAAAGTAACACACAGAGCTTGAGTTTGCAACAAACCTGTGTCTTGTTTGGGAGTAATTTTACTCTTATATGTTTATAAAAAAATCAGTGGCTCTCTTGGTGTTCAGATAATCCCTGCTCAAAAGTTGAGCCGTGAGCAGTGCAGAGTGCAGATGCTTCTCCTATCATTACTCAGTGAATCTCAGCAATAGAACCTCCAACAAGCCTTTATTTGACAAGCTTAATAAACTGGTGGATATCCCACTTGGAGAAATCTTTAATTGTTGTTCTTTTTTTATCACCCCCCCAAAAAAAAAAAAAAATCTGTGAGAAGGTGGAAAATCTACACTATAATGATTCTTTTTTTTTTGTACAGTAAGAGATAGAAAATTGTGTCCAGAGCTGCTTCAGAAAATGAAATGAAGAGGTGGGTAATCCACAGAGACCATCAGCAAAATGAGCCACAAGCATGCCTCAAACACTTACTTAAGGAATGCTTTATTGAGCGCACTGCCTCTGTTCGGGGCCATAGGAAATTCACAGCCATTAAATTAAACATTGTCCTTCCTATTACAGGGAGCTAGTGGAGGAAAGCAAATCTTTTCAGCCAATCCCTCAGCACCACTGAAAAATAGATGCTGGGAAAATGAGGCTGGATAATTGACAGCAGGTCAGTGAGCCAGCGAAACTGAGGTTCAGGGGAAGACAAACACAAACTATGACACATTTCCTAGACCTACGATCTGTGTGTATACTCACACACAGATCACTAAATTCTTCTTCTTAGTGAAACAACAGGTTGATTTACTTACACACCTAACCGCTGTTGTGCAAAGGCAGGGTATCTAGCTGTTGCGTAAGAGGCCAAGAAAGGGGAAGACAAAGCAGCAGAGCGAAGAGGTGATGAATATGTTAACTGGAGACGACGCGGGGTGGAGAAGCCAGAGCTTAGAGACAGTAAAATCCTCACATTAACCGATTGCTATGGATTTTCCCAAGCTTTAGAAAGAGGATCTGCTCCAGATTTTGTTAAACCGATCCAAAGGAGCTGGTGTCCGAGGTAATAGTAATGCGCGTGTGTGTGTGTGTGTGTGTGTGTGTGACTGCGCTGGTTACCGTGTGTGTGCGTACATGCTAGTTTGAGTGGGCAGAGAGGCAGGCAAAAGCAACCACAGCCACTTGATGTTCAAAGAGAAGAGATCAAAGGACAGCCCCTTACTTCGGTCTCCTTCCTCAGGATTAAAAAGATCATCAATAATAATGGGCTGGAGCAGCGCAGTGGGCAAACTGGAGAGAAGCTTGAGCGGAAGCTGATAGGTCTCTCCTGTCTGTGTGTGTGTGTGTGTGTGTGTGTGTGTGTTTATGTGTGATATTTTGGCGGTTTGCCGCGGGGACAAGTGGGAGCAGAAAACCATAAGTGCGGGCTGTTTTTTCTCGAGCTGGTGCCTGAACCATCCTTCAGACACATCATGCAAAATTCACCACAACAACGTCTTCACTTCTCACTTTTGGCTCCCAGTTGAGTTCTGGTGAAATTTATGAATGTGTATGTGTGTCGAGCAGTGGGCACTGGGAAAAGAGCATTGTACAATGGCAGCGTACAGTGATGTTGCAGCACATCTCCGTTATGTGTACGTGGGACACTACGTCTACGGTGGTACATGTTGTATGGGCGGTAATGACGGGAATCCTTCCGTGTTTATGACCTGATAAGGTTTCACATCATTGTGCAGCTCAAGATGGTAGCTGCCACTCATAACGTCCTTTCGACTGCTACTGCACATCCCAGCTGTCTTACATTTTTTAAACGTGTATCAAAAGTAACATAATATACGCAGATAACAAATTATTAACAAGACTCAACCAAAAGCTATGAATAGTGAGTTTCATTTAAAAATAATGAAGTTGTGTCAGTTGTTAATATCAATGTTTCTCGATTGTTTTGATGTTGCAGAGTTGGACATGTGAGCGTTAAATGCATGGTTAATATAACCCTATATCCATTCATTTAGCTAGAGCTTCGACTAACCACTCATTGTCTTGTTTTCTCAGACCAACAGACCAAAACATAAAGATATTCCATTTGCAAGGATGAAAGTGTGAAAATCATATTGGAGGAGCAGGAACAAGGAAAGTTTGGGAAATTATTTGACTACCTTTCAAGAACGACTGTCTGGCTCATGGGATCAGTGATTTTTCTCTTTCCAGGAACTTGAGCAATATTTAGAACCACGTCAAACAGAAAACCTTTCAGAAATTTGTTCAGTGAAATAAGCACCGTTTTTGATCAGTCATATGGATGAAAAAAGGGGCTGTTATTCTGCATATTGTTTACGTGTATGAGGCTTTTAAAATGTTGTTCGGGTTATTATTGAAGCATTAATGTGGAAATAGCATGTTGTTGTTGTTGTTGTTGTTGGTCAAGCTTGAGCTAATTTTAATTACTTAATACTCTGCTGGGTACCTTAATCTGTAATAATGTGTCATATTTTATAAACTGATCATGTTTTATATCTGAAATCCTAATCAGCAAAGTACTAACTACTGTATATTCTAGAAAACTATACTAACTACAACTGTCAAATACAGTACATGTGGTGGAGTAAAAAGTACATTTCCCTCTGAAATGTGGAGATTGAGTATAATGTAACATAAAATATAGATTCTCAAATGAAGTACAAGAACGTCAAAAGTGTACTTGACTAAATGTACTTAGTTACATTCCTCCACTGTGAGAAAATAAATGCAAATAAACTTTACAAGACGGATATATATATATATATATACTGTATATAAAATAATAAGCTTCATCTTTGAAATCCTGCCTGACGTGAACGTGGCGGCATTGCAAGTGTTAAACCGGCGGATAGCGAGACAGGCAAAAGTGTAGTCAGACTGAGCTCTTTTCCTGTTCTCCTTCCAATCTCCCTCTCTTCCTCTCCTCTTCAATCACGGTCTTCCCCCAGGAGGAGAAAAAGGAGAGGGAGCTAATTAATTACAGTGACTGACGACTCAGTGGTGAAGATCTAAGGAGGTGATGAATTGTGCTGTAGTACATCTATGACAGTAATCTGAAGCAATCCCCTACCTTCACTTCCAACCACAGTGAACTGCTCTCCACATCGCCTCATAATATATCACTCCATCACTCTCCTGTTCGTCTGAGCCTCAGTTACAGCCAGGATACAATAAGGTCGGCCTCGAGTGAAGGTCAAAGGTCAGAAGAAGCTGACGGCCAATCACATTATTCTATGGAAACCAGTGAGAAGACTGCCCTCGACTGGTGGCAGCGGCATAATGTCGGATCATCAGCAACCACAAAGCGGATATATCTCTTTTCTATACTTTCACAAAGTCCATTCATCATGTGACAAACCCAGGCGTCATAAATGTTCAATAAATTGCCAACAGCTGTGAAGGTACTGCTGCAGACATATATGCTACATAACACACACATGCAAACACATTATTCTTTACATTATCAGCAAATGATTACAGATCGAGAGAGTTGCGTCTGCGAAGCGTGTGGCAGATGTGAGAAAGAGAGAGTACCTGTGTCACGTGCAGCAGCAGCAGCAGCAGCAGTACGACAGAGCAGGTGTCTAGCTTGAAAACCAGAGTTTAGTCCCAACAACACTTCATCTGATAGATGGTTTTCATTATCTCTTCCCTCCTCAGGGGAAGGAGCTCCGAATGCCCCTCTCTTGATCGTATCAGTCTCCTTTTATAGATCAGTAACTACCACCACACAATAGAACAATCAGCTGAATTCTCCATTGCCTTTAATTGTATTGTTAGCTTGAACTGTCAATAAGATAGTAAAACAGTTGGGTGCGACTTCATATTTTGACTAATTTTATTAACTGGAGAGAGAAATTATAGTCAGGAGGACGCAAATTTTAAACAGCACTGAATAAATATTTGCTCAGAGTCGATGGTCAGACTTTTGAATTGACTGAATTAGTTTTGCCATTCTTCCAATTTGCAGTAAATGTGTTTAATTAGCTGACTGTAACCTTGTCGGCTAAGTTTGTGGAAATGCTGTCTCTTAATTGGCATAATTAAAACGGAATGGAGGAGAATTCCATTGTGCGTCAGGAGACGATGACTCAACGTGCACAATGTAAGGGAATGACGTCTGGATTTGCAGTGGGAAACACAGAAGCACCCAGTGCTGGATGCCAGCCCCACTCAGCATCAATACTGCATGCAGTAATGCTGGAAAGCCAAGCGCTCCAGACCATGAGGCACACAAGAGGGCTAAAATAAGACCCAGCAGCCACTGAGCTTTACAGCTCGAATAAGCTCTTATGTGGGAAAAACAGTTCTGCATTCATCGTATTGTATCTGAGAAGAAAACTGGGTCAGATGGATAATAGCGCAGAGGGTTTGGGCCTGCGTTTGTAAAGGGAAACTAGTTTGCGGTCAGCTAAACAAAGTAATTCTTTTCCAATAATCTAAAACAAATGCAAGACTGGTTTTCGACATAAATTAGAAATAAGAGAATTTGATTTGATGGCACTGTCCAATCCGATGTCAGTCTTAATGCAAGGATAAATCTCCCTTTGCAGCAACTGCAGCTCTAATTTATTTATTTTTCTCCTTTGACACTATACACATGCTGCATAACTTAGACACACAGCACATTTATAATACATACCTTCTATACACAGGTATAAATTTATAATGGTCTATGGATTATGTATGTTCACACATGTTCATGAGCCCATGTGTGAGTTAAGCGCATGTTCCCACCGACCTGTGCTGCTCTGGATGGTTCTGACAGTGGTGGTGGTGCGCGGGGGTGAGTTGGTCCTTCTGTTGCCCACTGCGACGCCTCCCTCCTCCTCCTCCTGCGAGCAGCCTTTCTCTATGGCACGCACGTAGCTGTGGCTCCGCATGCGGAAGCAGCCGGGCATGGGCAGGTCCAGGGCATCCACCGCCTGCGACTCCATCTCACTGAACACTGACTCACACACCGCCTCGATCTGCCCGTTCACCTCCACCTCGCTCACCTGCGGAGGACGGGGGGGGGGGGGGGGCACGCAGACATACAGTATGTGCACGCAAACACCCGGATGACAAAGAAAAACACAAAAACAAACACACACACACACACACACACACACACACACACACACAGGGAGCACACACGCCCATGCATGGGGAAAAATAAAAAATGAAAAATAAGAATGCACAGGTGCACACCAGCACAGTGCAAGACAAGGAGAATTGGCAATATATTAGAGAAGCCAGGGAAGCATCTCTTAGTGCAGCTCACTGCTACAGAGCTATTCCACTGATTAAAGCTTCACTCGCAGGAGTTTTCTGTACAAACACACTTCAGTCACAAATTGGGTACTGCAATAGAAGACAGTATTGCAGTATTTCCATAATTTGAATCAGGTAGATTCAATATATCTGCCAGAAATATATTCTGATGTGTGATATGAACACTGCTCTGCCCACAGAGGGAAAAAAAACAAACTGTGAATGGTCTTTTAAACAAGAGCGTGAGGAACCTCTTACTCTCCAATAAGAATGAATTTGCAGTAAAAGCATCACAGACTGGATCAGCTGTTTAAACATCAGCACACTGAGTTCAGTTTAAATATATTTTCTGAGTATGTTCAGATTGGTCGGACTGTTACCTCCACACTGTCTCGTGAAGCTTTAAGCCGTATAGAGGAGTTTGCATATATTTGAAAAAGAAAAAAAAAAAAAAGAAGGAAATATATTTGGGAAGAATCAAAGAATGTCCAAGGAGTGCAGAGGGGGAGGAATCACTGTAGGATAAAACTTCAAAGGGCCATAGAACAGAGTGAAATACTACAAGTGTTGTTATAAAAGGTGAGAATTAGGAGGTGTCAAAGCTGGGACTACTGGGATTTGAGACGAGACTCGAGGAAATCTAACTACGCCAACATCAGCAGCTGGTGCAGCTTGGGTTTCAAAACAGGGTTTAAAAGCGAAAAAAAAAAAAAAAAAAAAAAAAAAAAAAAAAACTTGCTACACACTTGTGAGATGGGTGTGTGTTACAGACTGGGGGTTTGTTAGGGCAGAAAACTTGAAGCTCCATTCCATTCCTTGAAGTTGCCTATGTTCAGTTCGTCCAATTAAAGAAGGAGTTTGCGAAATGTCTGCACAGGGAGCAAAACATAGGAATGGGATGTAGCCAGGGACTGCAGCTGTTGGGTCTGGGTGTTTGTGAGTGAAGATAGTGTGGGGTCAGACAAGTGTGAGAGTGTTACTGTAGAGCTTGGAGTCAGAAAGGTTTGTGGACCTCAATTCAATCCACTGATGTCGAGCCTTTTTTTTTTTTTTTTTTTTGTGTGCGTCAGCTCACCCTCTACGCACAGACGTGTCAAATCTGAGTGAGGGAGTGAGATAGAGACCCTAGCAGCACCTTTTTATTCAGTGGCATTTTTGTAGATGCCAGGTCCAGTGTGTCATTCTCCTCTGGGCTTGCTCCATGCCAGGACTTCAAGGGATGTCTCCAGGGTCCATCATTCAGCTGGCGAGACAAAGTGTTGCCCCTGGGCTTTGGAGGGGAGCACATATCTCCGTTACACCAGGCAAAAAGGTAAGCTAAGCTCCCCTGTCACTCCAAATAATGTAGAGGACGAAGCTGTGCCCAAAAATCCAAAATGACTAACATCTTATTTGGTGGCAGCCATGACAATAACAGACCTCCACTAGGTGAGTGTTTCCTGGCCAATTCTTCAATATGTTCAATAACCATCAAATCAAGGCAAATGCCCATCATCATTTAGAGCCAATCCCTGTTTCAATTATTCATAAAATTCATATGGCTGCGTGTTAATTCTTGTTTTTCATCTCTTACGTAGCAGATGCCAAATTGAGGAGAACATTTTTAGCTTGTCACTTTGCATCACAAAGTATGCACAAGCAGAAGGAGCATATCAGGGTGAAGGAGGGGATATTGGGGGTGGGGGGGGGTACTGCATGCCCTCCTGTTTAATTAGCAAATCTGAATATGCCTGTAATCATATGAGCTCCAGAAAACAGCACACAGACGTATACACTAATTGGGAGATTGGGGGTTTTCGTACTGTTCATTCTTTGCCGGATGGTGACCTGATTGTTAATTCAGGCCTCAGGGTGGCTACGGATGGGATTTCCTCCCCCCTGCACGACCTCATTGGACATAGCAGTGGAGGTACAGGGGGGTGTAAGGGCAAAAGGCAGAGAGGCGCGGGCCCCTGGGTGCCACTAACCTGGCTGATAGTGCTCATGGCTCTCATGTAGCTTTCGTTTCGCGAGCGGAATTTAGGCGAGGCCAGGAGCCCTGCTGGGTCCAAGCTGTCCAGACTCCTATTGATGGAAACCTCACTCACCGCCCGCAGATAGCTGTGACTCCGGATCTGCAGCTTGGGTGAGTGCTCTGTAGAAATCCTGCCGCAAGAGAAGGAGAGAGAGATAAAAGGAGGGGCAAAAAAGAGAGAGAGAAAAAAAAAGAAAGAGGCAGAACAGGAGCAAGGGAAAGAGAGGGAGAGATAAGGTGATGAAAATAGAGCAAGAGAAGGTATTTGCAAAGTACTTGGCAGTGTGTATGAACCCAAAGATATGGATCAATCCACAATTGCTTCAGGAGACACCCTTATCTAATCAACAAGCGCAGTACTATTGAGAAACACTCGCAGTGGCTTAGGTAGTCTGTCCTTGAAGCACCTTGTAAGCACTTTCTAAAACACTCACAGAAAAAAAAAAAAAGCTATAGATCGACACAAAAATACACACACACACACACCACACACACAACACACACCACACACACGAACACATGCGTACAAACGCACCCCGTCTCCCAGGACGATGAATAGGTGTCTCATTAGCTCTCACCTGCCTCCAATCCGATTGCTCAGCAAGCTTCACGCCTTATGTGCGCGTGTGTGTCTGTGTAGTGTGTGTGTTTAGGTTACGCAGCAGTTGGGCGCGAGCTAAACAATTCATTAATCAGGGGGGATAAAACCTAAAAAGCGGACTTGCTCTCTCCATGACGAACATCGTGGCCTACTAAACCAACTTACAGGGAGAGGAATGAATACAGCACAGATTAGAAAGTCTCTTCTCAAATCAGCAGTGAGAAGATAAGGTCCAATACCCCCAGTAGTTCACACTCCCGTCTGTCGTTTTATATGCGTATATGAAAACACATTTTACACACACACACACACACACACACACACACACACACACACACACACACACACACACACACACACACACACACACACGTACTGTACACATACACAACTCTTACTCTCTGGTCTCCAGGTCAGGTCGGCTTTAATTATGTATTTCCTCCTAAAAATAGAGCGTGGGTACCACAGCCGAGGAAGCTAGATTACTCATTCTTGGATGGATGAATGGGAGAGGAGAGGAAAGTGAAGAGGAACAGGGAAAAGGACAGATGAGCCCGTTGTGATGGGAATAATTCTGATGACACATATAAGCAGTTTCTGATCTGACACCACTATCAACAGAGAGACAGCGGCATTTCAAAATAAAACAGTTCTCGGACTTCACATTGCAATGGTTAAGGTTTGGTTAACCATGATCCTAACCACATTACTGGTTATGGTCACGTTTACAATAATAACCACTTGGTTATTGTTAGGGAAAGATTTAGGTTATTGTTCACACAAACCAATGCTGACTACAACTCTCCCGTGTTAAAGTCTCATGTTCTGGACACTGTGGCTCTAGAACAAAATATTACTTCCTCCTTTGTTCCTCATGGACAACAGCCTTAATTCTTTCAGCTGCAAAAGGACTTTGTTGCTTAAAAGTAAACAAATGTAATTTTTGTGCTTTTGCTGAAATTACTGATGCTGTTGTCTCTCTCTCAATCTCTCTCTCTCTCTCTCCCTGGGGTCCAGCCTCATAGTTATCCCTCTTTTCAGTTAGACCAAACAACACTGATTGAGAAAGTAACTGACAATTAAAGTAATTGCTGGATGGGAAGCTATTTAGAAGTATAACAGAACACATCAATTAGTACTCTATTGATAAAATACATAATATTTTGTTCTCTTATATTGATACAGTATTACAACTAATTTTTGAACCCTTTACTTTGTTGCATGTTTTATCATCTTTCTATTTTCTATTTTCCCCACGCAATACATCTCAAATGTTTCTTCTGGGGAACCATACTCAATTGATGATGAAGATCAAAAGGTACATCTTTCAAGCTAAGAAAAAATAATCATAATGTACGGTATATCCCCAAGCCTCAGAGAGTTGTATGAATCATCCATATCAGCCACCTGGAGTCTGTGACTGAAGAATCTACCTACACCATTATCTCTATCCACATCTCCTCTTGATTTCCCTGCGGGGCGGATTATAAGCAGGTCCAATGATGTCTATTGTGGCCACTTGAATGGCAGACCCAGCCTGTAATCAGGACCACCTAAGGTGGGGGAGGTCAGCCTGTCCCAGGGTGACCCTCTATGGAACAAGTGACATTAATGAACACATGCTCCTCTGCCAGTCAGGAATAAAGGCTCTCTAGAGCAGTCCGCTGATTGCTACTGCATTACTTATTGTAAACCTAGGGGTTTTTTTTTTCTTCTCCATCATCTCACTTTGTCCTCCTGTTTGCTTCACCTCGTTTCCTGTCAGCCGGCTCCCCCTGCCTCCCCACTTGAGAGAAGTTTTCTCTGTTCGACTGCCCTATCCTCTTTTACCTTCTCCTGTTTCTGCCTCCTGTCACCATCTTGTCATCTTAGTCACTCTCCAAATGAAAGTCCTTAGAGCGATGACAGTGGTTGAAGGGATGGAAGGACAGAAAGACAGAGATGTGATTACGGCAACCTATTATTCAGGACGTCTGTTCTCGGTGAGACGTACAAAAATAAACGATAAAATCTAGGGCAGGAATAAATGAATTTGCGGCAATTCGCTGTTGGTGAGTGAGGCAAGCAAGAAAGAATGTCATTTTCTTCTGAGCTTGTTTGCCTGCAAGGAATAATCCCCACTGCTTAATACATGCTTTATCTGTGTGTTGTGTGTTTTAATAAGGATGAAGGTCAGCTTCAGGTGAGAGTAAACAAATCCCACAAATTCTCAGAGGAAATTCTTCACTAGGCAAGGACACAAAGGTCAGGGAATGGGCTCTGAAACATATGGAACAACAAAGCTGATTATTTAATCATTGCGGAGTGTAACACAGACTTGTGCCAGCTCCCAACAGCACAGTGTGAAAACAAGATGTCAGCTCCTCCCGCCTCTTCCTCTATCTTCAATGTGCAGCACTGCAGTTTGGTTTGTTCCACTGGGTTCCATCAGACGATCGTGGCGTTCCCAGGGCCAAATTCAAGTCTTTAGTGGGCCCTAAGCTGCACCACTTGCACTTACGTAAGGGTGTGTGTGTGTGTGTGTGTGTGTGCGTGTGTGTGTAACCAGCAACAATGACGGAGCACCCACTGGTGTTCCTCTCATCTCTGTATATTATACAGCTAATCAGTCACAGCCACATACTGCAACATAAGACTTGTGTGACCAACTCTTTCACTGTTTCGTGGCTGAATGGTGGAAAACATTCTCACTGAGTTTACATTACATTCAGACAGTTAGGTCCTGAGTTGTCGTGTCCAGTAATGAAAAAGGTGGAAGGACATGTGTCATTATGAATTAAATAAATTAAAGCAAATTCCAACTTTGTGTGTTTTCATAGTTTTAACCGTCATTTCTATCAGTTCTAATAACACTGCCGCGCAACATCATTACAATAAAGTCAGTGGAGCAAGAAAGACGAGCAGGTAGACAATGAGGCTGTAAACAAGCTGATAGTTGTTGTCAGTAGCTGGATGATATAAACTACTTTATTTTGAGGCACACCTAAAATTGTAATTAATAATGTTTTCAAGAAAGTTTGGGTAATTTTATTTTTTGTCGTTGTTCTCTCTTCCAAATAAGACCTATACACCTGCTTGTGATTCATGCTTCATTAATTGGAGCTCTTCCTTTTTTTTTTTTTCTTTACATACAATGTTGTTATAATTATTTCTAATTGGAATGACGACCTAAACTGCAAAAGTAAGACTCAAGTTGTGTGAAACCAAAATTTCCAATCATATTCTTCCTCCTCAGCGTCTGTAATTCTGTGTATTCCATCAGAAAGAGTCAGAAAATGGCACCACTTAACATCTTGTGTTATTCAAGTTAACTTGTGTGGACTTCATTGTGGACAATGTTGTCAGCTTGATGTTTCTTTTTTTTTTTTTTTTTTAAGTCAGAGATCTTCTTGATGGACTCTGGTACTGCTGAAAACTTTATGAGCTCATGCTGTGAAGCAGTATGCTGCTGAGCCGTGAATGACTTATGCAACAAGAAACAACTTCATGAAAATCTTGAAATAATAAAGCTCAGCTTTTAACCGCAAATCTGTAACACAGAGTTGCTTTGAGAAAGAGAAAATATTTGATGATGTTCCCTACCCATAATGCATTCTGCAGAATATGACATTTATTTTTGAACAGACTTCAGCGCATGAACAGGCATCATGTATTTTCAATTAAGGCTCAGTCTGTTCAATGAGTTTGTGTGATTGTAGAGATACAGACGCCAACTCTGAAGACAGAAGTGTGTGTCTGAGTTGTAAACACTGAACAGGTAATTAAGCTGTGGCCACTGAGAGTCAGGGATTCAAACATAAGCCGGACTGCTGCTGGGAAGACACATGAATAACGCTGACTGCCTTCATCTGCCTCTGTTTGTCGAGTTTTCCCTTTTTCTTCCACTCCCTTCATCTCTCCCGTCTGTTTCACTCAAACTGCTCAGTTTGACCACAGGCTTTCAGCACACTTGAACATTATGTTCAGAAGCATGCGCCGTATACGCGCTGAAAAATAATATACTGCACAGGCAGGCATACGGCCGCGCCATACATGAACACATAAATACTGAAATGCTGCTGTCAGTTAAGTGATTTGGTGGATGACAGAAAATAAATCAAGTCATTTTTCAGGCACAAATGCCAAACATTCAGCTCAAGCTTCTCAAGTGGAAGGTTCAGCTGTTTTCTATAACTGCAAAGTTAATATCTATGTTTGAGTTGTCTGAAGGGGAATTGTCTAGGGAATTGTGATGGGCATTTCTTATTAATTGATTAATCAAAAAAAAATGTAAGTAAATAACTGATACTGAAACTCTCAGCCAGGGCACACACTCACTTCAGCGTGGTCATCTCTGTGAGGGACGGCTGTGTGGCCTTCAGGTAGCTCGCCCGCCGTGCCTGGACCTTGGGCGAGGGTTTGGGGCTGCAGTCCGAGTCACCGCTGTCCTCTTCTGCCATGGCCTTGATGTAGCTGCCGCTGCGCATCCGCCGGCACGGGATCTCATCGTCCTTCCCCAGTGGAGAGAAACTGCTCCAGTCATCCTGAGGCACCTGTAGACATGAAGGGAGATAAGGTGAAGAGGGTGCTAACACAGGTCGCCCTTTCAGAGTTCAGAGCTCAGAGAGAGGCACTCACACATGAAAAATAGACAGTTTAATATTTCCTACCCTGGCCTGATATAAATACCTGTACCACACAGTGCACTTAATGCCTTTAAAGAAGTGATAGTAACAATATCAATGCAGGAGCTCCCTTGATCATACCATAAGCTTGTGATTGCCGGAGGCCTTCTTTTGTCTGTCCTGTGATGCATGCGGCATATCAAACGCAGGGAATTAAATGTTTTGACAAAATGTTGCAGTAGCCCGGCCTCTGTCTGCTCCCGTGACTTTTCACACACACTAATGAAGGTAAAAAATAAAAGGAGGCAAGGCTATCTCCCAGCCCTAATCTAAAAGAGAGAGAGAGAGAGAGAGAGAGAGAGAGAGAGAGAGAGAGAGTCAAAGACAGCAGACATGGAGAGAGGGGGGAAAACAAAGGGGGTTTTGTTCAGCAGAACCACTGCAGTCCCAATGTGAGTGGCTGTTAGGGCACCGGCTCTGAAGTGAAAGAAATGAGATACAGAGCGAGGAAAAAGTGCAAGAGAATCATTCAACAGACCGGGGTGTAGCTAGGAAACCAAGCTGACCTTGATGTCAGGGGCAACCACAGACTATGTTAACATCTTGGGAAAGACTGGGTGTGTGATGACGTCACAAGAATTGAATTACTGTTACCGAGAAACAGCCACAGAACAAATGAAGTCATGCTTTTTAAATCTATTACCTACGCAGTAGCGTATAGCATATTTAAGATGTTCTAACCTGTGAAAGAGTTATGCATCAGACTAAATGTGTGTCTGTGATTACGTGTGTGAACGCATTATAGGATCCAATCCCAATAGGCGAAGCACATATCATATCAAGTCTTTGTTTTAAGGATTCAGGAAATGTCTGCAGACAAACTTGTCAGGCTGCTCTCCTTGAAAGCCTATTTTTTCCCTCCCTTCTGTCTCTCTTTCTAGAAAAAAGCGATGGCTCTTTTAGGCTGGGAGAAATGTTGCCGTACTGCGGCGACAACATCCTTCCTTGATCTGCTCACTCCGTTTTCCAGGCTGTTAAAATGCACGACCACACAGAACTTTCTCTCTGTCTTTTATATGCTCCCTCACTCTTGCTTTCTGACTTTTACTTTCTCCACTCACACCCTCCTCTTTCGCCTTTCTTTGCTCTCATTTAGTCCTTTTCCTACAGTACACACACACACACACACACACACACGCACACACACACACACACACACACACAAGCACACACAAGCACACGCACACCCTTCCTTCTATTCTCTCTGCCCTGTCTCACCATTTCTCCCCTCAGGCTTTTATTTGCAGCTCACCCCGATGAGAGGAAATATATGCAATCTGAAACACTTTTATCTTTTCCAAAAAAGAAAAAGAGAAGCAGTGTCAGGTGGGCTGATGTGTCATCATGCATGTGTGTCTGTGTGTGTCCCTGTGCGCTTGTGTTAGTGTGTGTGATGACTGGGCTTGGGGACTGGAGCATTTTTTCTTTCCTGTCTTCCTCTGCTCACCTCTGTCTCTCTGTGATCTCATATTATGGCCACACTATCACTCTGTGAGTAAGATATACACACGCTCGTGCATGCACACCACCACTGCCATGACCGTGACCAGACAATTTGCCTTTTATGCTCTGAAAACAGATTAGATGGGTATTTCTGGTCTGCTTGAACCTGACCTGTCAGACAATGAAAATAAAATCAGCTTACTGCATTATTCCTCAAGTGTAAATATAAAAGCATTGATGCCATTCCATACATTTAAATATGAATGTAATGGCATAAACATCCACCTGCTCGTGTACAACTAGTTCCATGCATGTCGGCACAAACAAACACAGAAGAGAAGATGACGCGATGATTTTGCAAAATGCTTTATGATGATACGAGGGATTAAGTCAACATGAGGCCAATGATCATTGGAGACACAGCTAATGACAGGATGGGGTCTGGGCCAGTGCATTGCTGACACTGACACACACACACACACAGATACATGCAGAAAAACAGAAACATGGAGGAGCAGCTGGCGGCGGGTGATGCATGAAGCATGACATGCGGGAGGTGGGGCTGTTGTAACAGTCCTACCTGTAGGAAGTGGCAGGTGCGTCCCTGCTCGGCTTTCACTAGAGCCTTATCTAGGTTGACTGAGGCCTTCTGGTAGACCTCTCGTGCTCTGCTCACCGTCAGTGTTGAAGACCACGAGCTCTTCTTCAGCTGCACCTGGCCGTCCAGCGCGCCCACCAACGGCAGCCCTCCACTGCTGCCCCCGGAGCACGTCGAGCATTTCACATCGTTGTTGCTGCGTGACGTCTTGAGAGAGTGGGCGCTGATGGTGTTGTAGGACTCCATGAAGTACTGCGACTGAGATTTGTCTGGGTGGCGCCCCATAGTCATGACCCCGGAGGGCAGGCCTCCACTGCTGCCCCCGTGGTGATGGTGGTAGAGGCACACCTCCCGGTCAAGCGTGTCGTCTGAGCTCCAGTAGCCGGAGATGGCAGTGCGCATCTTAGGCTCCGACTTTGAGCGGTCTTTGCTCTTACTGCGTTTACTGTGCTTCAGGGTGCCGGAGGATGAGGGCGGGTCATCAGGACTGGATTTGCTGCCATTCATCCTCCCGCTCCCTCCTCCACCAGACCCCGAGGGCCCCTCCAAGGAGTGGGACTTGGTGAAAAGCTTCTGGACAGAGTGAACGAGATGGCGGATCCGACCGGGGCTGTCGCTGCGTTGGTGCTCTACCGCGGTGCGCTTGTACTGCAGCGTGTGGTAGCCTTCACGCCGCACCGGCGCCTGGCGCTCAAACTGCTCTAGCAGGTTAGATGGGATGCGGTTGTTGTTTGCTCCACCTCCTCCGCTTCCCTTACTGCTCCCTGTTGGCCCTGTATAAGGCACCACAGCGCCACACTCCTCCTTCAGCTCATGGTGGGAGCTGTAATGTCTGCGGGGGAAGGTGCAGCTGGCCAGGTCAGGATAGGCATTGCACTCAGACTGGAAGGAGTTGCGTTGGGTGTAGCAGGAGTGGTCAGCAGGATGAGATTCCCCGGGGTTGAGGAAGTAGGACCGACGATCCGCGTGGCCAAGGGTCATGGAGTCGTAAGAGGGGTCGCAGGTCACCGCGTGGGGGTGACTACGGCTGCTGGACAGGCCTTTCATTGTCATCGTGGCCGGGTCGACGTGCACATCCAACTGCTGCCGCGGGAAGTCTGCACAGGCCCCAAAACTAGTGCTACAGAGAAACACACAGCCATGAGGAAGAGCAGACAAACAAACAAAAAGAGAGAGACAGAGAGGAGAATTATAAATATCTCATATTTGCATACACCCAAAGAACAGCGCAATGTCTTCATCTGCTTTAATTTGAAGAAGATGCTTTCTGGCACTGCTTCACAGATGAGAAAACTTGCTGACGTTGACGGGACTTGGGCCTATTCTTCTCTTTCAACCTTTTATTTTTGTCCTTCAAAACTTCAAAAGGAGCAATCTCTAAATATAGCAGCCACTTGGCATGTGATCCTTGACATCCAGATCTGTCCTCAAGCTTCCTCCTCCACGTCTCTGTTCGCTTGGGTAGATTTCAGTGAAAAAAAAGTGACAGGGGATTGAGGAAACAGAGAGAAACAAAGGAAGAGGCAGTATCAAGAAGAGTTCAAATGCATTTCCAGCTCTAGTGTGTGCTAATATTTTTCAAGGGTACTGTTAGAAATGAAGCATCAGTGTAACTGAACAAGAAAATAATGAGCAATTGTTGGTGGGAATGCAGAGACACAGGCATCCTCTGCAGAGCCTTAATCCCTCAGATGATTTCACTAAAACTGCCCAATGATAAATTCAGCCGAGTGCTTTCACAGAACAGTGGATATAACAGATCTAGTAATAGTCAAAAAGCGCATTTATTTTATCAGTGCTGCATGCATGCACATCCCCGTCTCGCAAAGACAACAAATGATCACAGCCTGAGCCTAGACTTTCCCTCCATACCTCCAGTTCTCCTCTAAGGGCAAACTAATTGGCCAGTAAAACCCAGCTGACAGCATCTGGGCCGGTCGAGGCAACTGGCAATAAACGACCTTTCCCTTACATGGTGACATGAAAACAATGGCATCCATCAGCGCCCTTAAACTGCCTTCCTCGCCCATCTGGGGCTGTGGCTGGCTAGCCGCCGTACGCACACGGTTTTCCGATGGACTGGAGGTGAAGCTAACAAGACAATAATAAGAGCCCACGCATCCTGGTGTAGGCACAGTGACAGCAGTGTGGCCGAGCCTGCGCGGGGGAATTCATTACTGCGATTTATAATGCACTTCCAAAGGCCACAGTGGTAAATATAAAAGAAAAAAGAAAAAAAAAGAAAAGAGAAAAAGATGGAGGAAGAGGGGGGGGAGATTAAACGAAGGGAGAAAAGATAAGAAAAAAATGAGGGAGACGGAGCAGCAGAATGAAATATCATGTCAGTTCTTTACATAACTAGAGGACACTGTGTAGGGCACATACTGGATGTATTTATGTGCTTGAATAGAGAGGGAGTCCCATTTATTATTTTCTTTGACGTGCCTGTAAACTGGATGCTGGATTAATTGAAAAATTGGGGAAATTATTCATGCAATTTCCTTGTCTGTACTAAACCGGGGGATCAAATCGCTCTGGGAGAGAATTAAGCCAGTATATTACTCTTCAATTGTTAGAGGGAAAATGAAAAAATACAGTGGTCAATCCCCACCCCCGTCTGCAATATACTTACAAGAGTGAACTCCTTACAAAGCATACACTACGTACAACACTGACACGCGCAGTGTCCGCTTCTTGCAGGGCTCTTAAAAAGTGGGCTGTGTCCCACTAAAGGTATTCATTGCAGTTGACAGAGATCCCTTCTGTTGGCCGCTGAAGCACAGAATATGACCTAAATAAAAGGCCCTCGCGGTGATCCACAGCAGCGTGTTTGTGGCACAGCTGTCTGCAGCACTGCACTAAAGCTGAAAAGCTGAAGTTGGGTCATGCTGGCTTTCTGCCTGCTAGCCACACACACACACACACACACACACACACACACACACACACACACACACACACACACACACACACACACACAAATACATAGTGTATCTGACAGGCTGCATGTCCACGCTGAATTTTGATGCTGCTAGCTTGTAAAGTGCAGTTTATCAACAAGAAGAAGAGGATCTGCTGGTTCTGCCGTGTCCGTCAGGTACGGCCGACAGTGACATGAGGAAAGCTCATAGACAGCTGTGGTTATGCATTATGCTGTATGTCCATCGTAGCTGACTGACCCAGTTGTGTCTCTACCTGTCTGATCAAGCCAACCTCAATATAGCATACCAGCAAACTGGACAGACCTTACAACTCTGAAACAGTAGTAAAACATTTCAGTCATGACACTGAAGTAATTGTTTTTAGGTTGTAATTGGCTGTTTGCTAAGCTGTGCCGCCTTAGTTACTGTTGTTAAGTCTGTCAAGCGTCCATTCTCGCACAGCACAATAATGTTTGCAATGATTTAACACATAAAAGTCTCTGAAACAATGTGTCCTTGATTTCAGACGCTCCTAATTTTGATCCAGTGACTGCCGATTTTGCCGCCTTAAATGACAACTATCGCTGGAGCTAGCTAGTTAATTAAGCTAACGCTGCTGATCCAACTGCAAATAGTCCTCCCATTCTCAAAGATTTGGACTCAGCTGGTGATTGCACTACAACAATGTACTTTACATATTGTTACAAAATAATCTTGTAAATAACTCAAGTGTCCATATCTAATTGATAGTGACAAAGCTTTCAAATTCTTTTAAAGTACCAGAAATGCTCGTAGCACAGCCCTACAAACATCATTTCAACATGCAGAGAAATCCAAAGGTTGACAGGCCTGCCAAGCTATGATGGGGCGACTGCTGTTTGGCGGACGGATTTAGCCAATGGTCAGTTGTTACCTTGGGAATTTGTCTGAAAATGCCACACCAGCAGAACAACAACAAGCACAGTAAGAACTACAGTGCTTCAATGCAACACAAAAGCATACAAGAAAACAAATACAAAACAAGAAACCCCAACGCTCCTTCTACTTTGTGTGAAGAGACTCCGGATACCGCTGAGACTTCATTACATTTAGAGTGATTGTGTGCTGAACAGCAAAGTGTGCAAACAAAACGCAGTAGATAAAACAAGTCAGGCTATGAATGTTAAAGCCCATTACCACCTGCACTGCATCAGCACAGCAGGCTAAATTCTATTTAGATGCCATGTTTTTTTGGGCTGAAATAGATAAATAAATAAAAGATTTTTTTCTTCTTCATAATCTAACGCATTAGCCCATCTTCAGCGTAGCCTCACAGTGGTGAAATCTACTCCCAATTTTCTTTACTTCACCCTTAGTTTTGAGGCTCACAAAAGCAAATAAACAAAAGGTGGTAAGAAAATGCAAAGTAATATTGACTTACTTACTGCATACCATTTTCGTAGGAAGTGGTGAAATCAATATGCCTGAGTGTGAGAAGACTGCTGCAGCTTTTCTTGCTGGCAAAATAAAAGGCTGCTGTACAGATTGCAGTTGGTCTTTCTTCTTCAATCGACATCAAACGCTGGGTGCAAGACGGAGCACAGGCAGGGCTTACTGAGCTTCTTTCAGGCCTTCACAGGCCACAAGGCGGCAAAAGGTCCCTTCTTCTTTCTCAAACCTGCCAATGATTTCTACAAAGGTTGAACACATAACCAATCTCCCCTCCACGGGGGATCAAAACACCTCAGTGGATGTGGCTCGTCCTATGTCTGTATGTGCGTTTGTGTGGAAGAGAAGAAAGAAAACAGCACTTTACCTCCAGTTTTCAGGTCAAATGAAGTTTTGACTCTGATCCTGCAAGCATTTGCAGTCCCAGGCTAATGCATGATATTACCGCCCAGACTGGATATAAGGGTGAAGATATGGTACACACAAAAACGTGTATGTGTGCATACGATTCTGCATGGTGTGAGGCAGAAAGAGGATGACAGTATATCCTTGGGATTGTTTCGCTGTGAAAATAAAATAAAAATGCAAATTTCTAGACCTGCTCTTTCAGAATTGACAGATTGGAAAGCATTTCTTGCATACTTGATTGATGTGGCCTACTTTCCACTTTTCAAACATGCTGGACGCAAGAAGGTTATACTCTGCACTGTGGTCTCACATTTTTCTTGAGATATGTGTACGCAAACATATCTTTTCTGTTTTATGATTTTCTTCTCTTTTCCTGGGTCGATATTTGCGCTCACATGACCTGAGATGTGCATTCACTCCTGGTAGTATCTAGCCATGCAGAAAGCATAGGTTCAGTTTATTCAGGTTTTAAGATATCTGCCTCTGAGGCCACATACGTTTCAGTGTTAAAATGCATCATTCTGCTACGTTTATGCTTGGCATCCACACTACTACAAAGTTTTTGAGCCTCTAAAATGGCAATGTTTGGAAACCCTGCTGGCCCTGTTTTAGTTTGAAAACTCCAGAAACTGAGACTTTTGGAAACAATGATGCAGATACTCTCGTTTGTTCCCTGATTGGATCCTATTGGTCACGACTACCTGTTTTAAGCGTTTTAAAATGCTGTTTTAAAATAAAGACATGGACGTAGCCTGAGACTTCTGCTGCCTCTCAAGTACAATAGTGCTAAAGGTGACATTAAAAAAATAAAAATAAAAAAATCGACAGGGACATGTATTCCAGAAACAATAGCCCAGATACTTAGAACAAACTGGAATTAATTCAACAAAACTAAATTCCATTTATCTCCAGTCCAATGGGATCCTGGAAAAACCTCAAAATCAATAGTCACATAAAACTGAAAACTAGACACACCCCCAACATGTTTTTGAACTGTTGTAATTTGGTTGAAGTGTTAAAAAACAAAAAACATAATTGAGCAGCATGTTCCTGAATAAACACGATAATTAGCATTATGCTTTTCTGGGTGGAGAGGAAATAAAAATGTTCCCTGTAAAACAGTGAGTGACATAATAAGTAGTAAATATTCTGCCCTGCTGCAAAACAGACAGACATAAATACACATATGAGTTATATTCAGATATTCTGTGAAGCCACTTTAACAGACAAACTTACAGCTACTTTCACAAAACTCACCCATATTTATAAATATTTAATTACATGAATATTTGAAGCTTTAATATCTCAAAATGAAACACACACAGAAACAGGAGAGCTGCAGCAGTGACAGTGACAGAGTGGGTTTTCTCATCGTGAATGTGTGAACAGTGCATTTAAAAAGAGAAGAAAAAAAAAAAGTCCCCGAGAGAATGATGTTGTGGAACATTTTAAAGACGGCCAGGGGCCAAAAAGCCATTGAGGGAACTGGTAATTTCTTTGTGTTTCCGGATTATGTAGAAGTGGCTTTTAGGGATGTCAGGAGACGCTGAGAACCACTAACTTTAATGTCTTGGCTGTTAAAATGACTCTTAAATGATAGATGACAGTCTCCCTTGACTGTCCTGTCTGGCTGCAGCAAGGCAACATTTTGAAGAAAAGCTGCAAATGATTGCTTTTGCTTTATATGATGTGCATCATAAAATATATGAATGTCTACAAAAGCAATATCTTGACATGATAAAAGTCATATAAAAATGGGAAAGTGATACAAATAAAATGCTTTCAGCATTCCATCTCATTTCACTCTCCAAGGCAGAGTGGTTCACACAATGGTGTTTCAAAATTTATACCAAGAACGATAAGAGGCCATGCAGTATATCTTTATTGTATCAATAAATGACAGCTTACACAATGCGTTTCCTTTGTAATTTGTATGTAGGCTTTATTCAAACACTGAAATGATTAACTGCTTGGCATCTTATCAAAATATGTTAAATAACCTGACAAATACATATTTACAGCACATCTTTAAAGCATTTCTTTTTTAACCAAATGGCTCATTAGACCTTGTCTTAGATGCCTATTAGGCATGTTCCTGCTTACGGTATTGGCTGCATTATGAAAACATATGCCTTCATGGATGGATTGATGGTCCCGTTTTCCACGAGGCAGCTCCTTTGTCACAAGCAAACTAATTAGACTGACTGTCAGGGTCTCTCTGACAAATGGAGTGACTGCGTTGAGTTATAGCTCAGGACCCGCCAAGCACATTCTAGAGACAAATTCCTCTAGTGATGAGGTCTATTTGATCAAGGTAAACAAATTAACAAAGGCATTAAGTCCGGAGAAAGCCTGGTGTTGTTTGTCTCTGGCAGAGCTGTCACTGACGCTTGCTGTTTGTTAAAAGAACTTCAACAACACAGAAAAAGTGCACTGACTTTGTGAAAATGCAGCAACGGAGGCAACCTAACATGGTAATTGAAGGTCATTATAACGTTACGTCATTGACTTTGGGTTCTGAGAGTGCCTTTCTATGTACAGCTCTGCAAAAACCTTTCAAAATTACAATTCGTTCATGTGTAATTTCTGATATGCTTATTTATCTTTCATTTGATCTTGTTCTGTTATTCCAATGACAGTCCACGGATAGAAACATTTCAGCCACGGGAATTTTACTACTACTTTTCTACATCTCCAAGCAGTCACTGAATCCCAAAGTGACATCTCATATGATGGATTCATGCAGTAAAATAATAGAAAAGTTCTGACTGTAAGATTGCTATGTTTAAAAGCCCTCTTCCCCTTTTTCTTAAAAATGAATGTACTCATTCAGGAATCCCTTGATCTTTTCAGGAAAAGATTGAACTGAGTGGATCTGACACTTGGCTCTGACTATATAACAAAAGGCCATGACTCCACTGAGATTGCTATAGTATGGCTTAAGGTTGAATCCATGATGGGCCAAGAGTGTGAATCAAGGATAAAGAAGACAGCTCTTACAGCTTTACAGTTAGATATGATAAAATTCTTTATATGAAGGCAGTCACATGATCTTGCGGAGGAATTGAATAGATTCTAAGCTTACTTTTCGAGGTGTGCTATGAGGAAAATGAAAGCACTATCTCACTTTTGTTTGATATTTCTAATTTTAACAACATTCTTTTCTTACATCACCTGTTCCTTATATCTGTTAGGACAGTGACTTTTTAAAATCAGAATTTCATCCTCTGTATAGCGCAGGAGGATGCACACTGTACACCGGCAGTGGAAGCTGCTAAAATGCAATGTCTGTTGCTATATTAGTAAGCTAAGCTATTGTTGTTCTCTTCGCTGATGCAAAATGGAGAAAACTGGCCACGCGACACTAAACCATCTATGTGAAAGTGTTTAAGATTCAACACGACAGACAGAAAAATGATGGATACAGTAGGCTACGGCTGTTAGCTGCAAACTTGATAAAACAGAGCGCCTTATGCTAACCTTAGTCGAACAGAACAACAAAACAATGTCAATTCTACAACAGGATGTGTGCATTTGAATAGATTTTAAAAATTACACGTCAGTTCAAATTTGGTCAAAAAACTGAGAGCCCAAATACCTGTGAAGGAAGTACTAAAGTACTAAAGTTAGACTTTAAAATCCAGTCTTTTTCTAAATTTAAGGCTACATCTTCCACAAGTTAATTTAGTTCTTTTCAATTTTAGATAAGACAGTCTAGATAACGACAGCAAGAGTAAAAACACATATAAGGGATTACTGATTGTGGATTAGTTCGTTGCCCAGGAGCCGAACCAAAGTAAGCGTTTTAGAGGGTAATAATGCTTTATGAGTAAAATATCACTTTGAGCCTTTCCAAATGATCTACCTCCATAAACCTAGAGATTACAGAGTGTGAGAAATTACTAACTCTTCTCTCTCTCCTCCTTTTTAATAAAGTTCAATAAAGCTATCCATAAAAAGCAGCCAAGGAAATTGGACAAGGGAGGACAGCATCGCCATGGAAACAAATGGATTTTCTGGTGGAAAACAATGTATTTTCATCCCAGCTAATGAGAACTCATATGTACCAATCACTCTGGGATCATATGTGTGGACAGCAACAGAAGTCGCCATTTCTTATGCTTTATATCTTCATGTTTCCACAGGACATTCAAGAAATTGTGAAAAATGACCAAACCCTCACCTTATCATCCTTTTTCAGAGAACAGAAATTTTGATTTGTAACCCTTTACATGACAGAAGATAGATATGGGTTACTTATTGTTTCTGGAAAGTGTAATGTAAGCGACACAAAAGGAAGAATAAATGAAAATAAAATGTATATACAGCATGTATTAAAAATGAATGACAGCTTGGAGGAAAAAAGTCTGAATAAATAAGTGTAAAAAACATAATGAAATATTTAGTCGGATGGCTCTGTTTTTTGTGAGAGGCATTTGTTTTGGACTTATTCTGAGTAATTTCCTTTATCTTATAATGACAAATTTCCGTCCTAATGGAAATGGTCTCTTCAGGTTGACAATTCTCTGATCCACAGAGGACAAGAGATTAAATAGTTTGACGAGTATGAAAATGATGTAAATCATATGCTTTGGCATTTACAGATCACAAGATCTCAACCCAAATAAAAACCCATGGGAGATATGCATTCTCCAGCGAAAGTCAGAATTACGGATGCTTTGCTAAGTTGCTAAGCTAAGACTCTGCTACGTTTTGTAAAACTTCCGGGAAACCGACAATCTGGCAAGCATGCTCATTTCATACAGTGCAATTCACAGTACACAATTACCTCTGTCATGGTTCATGTGTACAAATCTGTGCAACACTAGAACTGCCAAAGTTTGGGCCGTTACCATCATCATCACGTCTCACCTTTCCCTATGACAGTAGACTTTTCTCTATGACTTTGCATGTGGCGTTTGTATTCACTGTTATAAACACTTTTGCCTCAGATGTCAAACTGGCACTCAGACAATGCTTTCCATCACAATCGTCAAAAACAAATGATTATCTTTCAGAAAAAAAAAAGAAAAAAAAAAAAAGGTGTTGACTCCTCCAGTGGAATTTCAGAGACTTGAAGAATCTATGCCAAGTAGCACTGAAGCTGTTCTAGTGGCTACTTGCAGCCCACTGCCTTACTAACACACTTTGTGTTTTTCTTTTAAATTGTCAGCCAACTGTACGTGACTGGTGAGTATAAAGTATAGAATAGGGATGTAGGAATGCTTATGATTTTTGCACTAGAGTGGTAAAAAATAGATATCTTAATCATGTATTTATATGGTATGAAAGTGAAGTGCTACAATTTCTTTGCTTAATATGCATTTTATAGCAATTCCTCTCGTATTGGGACACTGTTATATAAAGCTATTCTGAGCCTGCCAACACACAAACTAATAAAACATCAGGTAAAAAGCATCCGCCTATGTTTGGATATGCACATTTCTATCTGTGCTAACACAGAATAATAACCTTCCTGTTTATATTCTCACTTAAGAGCTGTGAAATCTGGGCCGACTAATCCGGGACTACGTGGAAGCGGTGTAGTGCTGCGACGGTGATAACTAAATCGAACCCAAGAGAGACAGGCTCTGTGTGCGCGCGTGCATCTCTTTGCATGTTCTACATAACGCACTGCAGCCTCATCCATCAACTGCAGCCATGACCCACATGTGAAAAAAAAGTTGCTAATGCTGCTAATGTCAGTGTAAGGCTGGCAGCTCTTTCCTCCGTGCGGTGCTTCTGCTGTTGTTACACACTTGTAGCTGATAACAGAAGTGCTGCTGCTTTCTTCATTACATCTGCTGTGTCCAGTCATGCACTTGCTTGAGAGCAGCACATATAAACTTAGTGTCGACAATCAAACTTTACAAAACGAACTGTGTGTGTGTGTGTCCAGCTGCCTCACTGTGTGTTTTACATGATGATTGCTTTTTTTTTTTTTTTTAAATCCTCTAAAAATGTGATGTGTCACTGCACACGACCAGCAGAGCATCCATACTGTTTTATGAGGACCCACACTCACTGCTGGAACAAGTAGTGTGGTTTTATATGCATTTGATTGTACAGTATGCACGTTATAGTCACTTGCCACCATCAGGCAGCATTAGCATCAAACTACTGCCAGAGGCATCCGGAGTGTCAGGTGATTTCAAGCAACTGATTCTACACTTAATTACATGTCAGGAAACAGAGCTGACCTTAAGTGCGCACAGCTAATGTGTTAATATGCTTTTAGCTAATGTGGTCTAAATACCTACTAAATGTATTTCAAACAATTTATGAAACTTTTATTAGACAATATGTGCTAAATAAAGATGAAATAATATATTAACAAAGCACCAGTGGAACTGAATATCAAACAATCATTTCTGATTTGCATATAATTCTGTAATGAAATAACTCCCTACAGCTGAGAAAATAGTAAAGCTTGCAGAAAACACTGTCAGCAAAACTGCAAAAGAAAACAGACTGTTTCTTTTGGGGGAACACTTTACATAATGGGCCCACGACCAACTGAAGCCTTTTGATGAGATTACTTCGACTCCATCTCTAAGACTAATGCGAGGCTATCTGCTTAACTTCCGAGGGCGGAGGTCACAGGCTGGTTATGGAAGGTACACGGATAAAACGATGAGGAAAAAGCTGGATGATTTGTGCCTCTCCTTCACTGTGGGTGGCACGTCACGTCGAGGACATGTCAACAGATGCCTGACAGATCTGGGAGTGAGATCCAACTGAGCAAGAGGGGTGGGGTGGGGGGAGTCTCACCCGCTGTCTTCTCGCATGAGCGCTGGTGGACGCGTATCCAGTGCGACGCGCGCACACACAAGGCAAGCAATCACAAACACATGGATACACACATTGCACATGCACACACACACACACGCACACACACACAGGCTAGGAGGCATAATTCCAGCTCTCCCTGCGCACTGTGGAGATTTGAGCCTCTACCAAACACGCTGCCAGTGCAGAGAGCAGGTGTCAGACCAGGTGAGCGCTGTGCGCTGACGGTTAGCAGCTAGCTCCCAGCTGACCTCACATCAAAACTTAGCGACACGGAAAGGGCAGGAAAATTCTCAGCTAAATGGAATCAGCGAGGCTTATGTCATCAAAATGCACTCAATTATGTCTCCTGTCAAGCCAGGCTTAGCCGACGTCTATCAAAGACTCGAGACTGAGGTACTGATGCTAAACTCAGATTACTGAGACCATTTCCCTCAACAGAATTCAATGGCTGCTTTCTGCTTCCAGAGATTCTCGCTGTGGTCAACATGTTATGTCATTCAGGGCAGATATTCAGCAACATCTATAATAAATAACATTGCATTAAAATGGAAGAGGAGATGAGAGAGAGAGAAAAAAGGAAGACATCAAGTTGAGAGAGAGACATGATGGAGAAATTGACTAATGTACCACAAAGCTAGTGCAGCATAGTGATATATTTCAGATTGATGTTCATGCCTTCCCCTAATTAACTCTTCTTTGTTTATGATTCACTCTCGCTGGCCAGAATTATATGAGCCAATAACCTAAAAACAAAATAACTCTCAGTTTAAGACTTGACGTGTTATTTGTGCAACCAAGGCCAATTAAATCAGTATTTCTGTTTATAAAACCCACCCTCCTCAAGCTGGAAGCCAGAATTTACATTCACAAATCAGTGGGTTTTTGTTGTTTTTTTTTTTCCATTGCAGTTCCACTATTTATTTCAACAATATTCATTCAACAATGTTCAGTATGTTCTGTTCTGTTCTTTTTAGGTCAGACAGTGAGTGTGCATGGAGATAGAAAATTAAAAGCAACACTTTACAAGCTATTATAGAAGGTGAAATTATAGGCAGGTTTTCCATAAAGAAGTCAGTGTCAGTCATATTTAGTGCTTCCAAATTTTGAAAGCTTATCTGAGGGGGAAGAAACAAAATGAATTTGTCTCAAGTGGTCAAGGTCAAATATTACACATTTTAATGGATACTTGAACTGTGATATTGTCAAATTTTACAATATCTTACTCATTAATATAAATTATGATTATTGAGTTTTTGACAGTGTGCTAAAATGTCTTTCGTGAGCTGCTCCGGCACAGTAAGTGCTGGAATTAGAAACAAAATGTTAAAGGTGATTTGCTGTTGAGTGTTTCATGAAGTGTGAAATGTGCCGCTCATTGAGAAAGTTAAATTAGCTTCCCATTTCATAATTTGCTCAGGTACATACAGATAACAGCCTCCAACTCACTGCTACGCCGAGGTGACACACATTACATTAAATAACATTAACTTTTTGCATATTAAATGTTATCACGGGCAATGCTCAAGCTGTGAACCACGGTGAGAGAGTCTCATTTCTGCAGAAAAGAGACATTATCTTAAATTAGTCTTTGAAAAATAGAAAGAGGGATTGAATCAGAGTTTGCAAATGTGTTATCATGAATTAATGAAATAGGGCTGCTCGAAGGTAAGAGTTCTAACTGAGTGTTTCCCAGTGCTCTGTATTTAAACATATTAAGACCTCATTAATCTTTAACCGTAAAAACGCTCTAAAACACTGAACCATTTACGGAGTTGCTGGAAGCCTGGATGTATTAATAAATGTTAAATATCAATTCTTATGTCCACATACAATTATTCGGCTTTACGTCGTTCCTGATTTCTCTGCATCATCGCTGCCTTGCGATCGCATCCAACCGTTACACGGCACTGTCAGTTGTGGAACTAGTTTCGTCTGCTGCAACCTACTTATGCCACTGTGTATTCTTGACAAACCTCTTCTTTGCTCGCCTGCAGTGAAACAAATGAAGAAATGAATCACAACACCTTCCCTCGAAGCTCCCTAGCTGAACCAATGTGCTGCTTCAATAGATTAGTTCAATCCAGGCTGCTTATTGTTAATCTGCGAATATCAACGACAAGCACCTTTGAGCGAGCCTGGTATGAGGACACATGTCCACACGGTATGTACGTAATGTCCAGCTGGAGGTCCAGTCATTCACCATCCTTAGAAACCTCTGTTGCACTCCCCCTTCTTTCTCCTCTCTTCCCCCTCTGCCTTTACCTACAAGGCCTCTCCATTCATTGATTATTCCTCCTCCATCTTTTCCCCACCCATCCCCAGGTGTCCATACTGTTCTGTTTTGATTGCCAGTATCAGCACCATGGCTAAGATTGACCTCATCTGATCATCCCTAAGTACTCGCTCTTTCTCCACCTAATCTCTATAAACACAAGTCACACAAAACCGCTTGATGCTGGAAGCCCGAAATGTTGTTTCCAGCAGATAACATCTAGATTCCAGTATCTAAAAAAAAAAAAAAAACGTTAAATTGAAGAGTGTGGCTGCACAGCGGGAATCCTGTGATTCAGCCTCAGCTATCAACCTGTTTATCCCACTGACTGCCTGACTGCTGAACCCTTCCCTCGCTCTCTGAGCTTCTCTGGGATTCACAACACATTGGCTTAGAGTGCGTTTGTAAACCACATTACTTCTTTTCAAGTAGCCTTCGATGACGACCCGAGCCGGTGCAATGATACGTTTTCAAGTGGTAAGCTGTGCTCGCTGTAAATCCAGCTTTTTGGCAGTGGCCCCGGCCCTTAGGGTTCAGGGTTGGCGTGTCTACAAGAGCTGAGCCAGAGATGGGATCCCATGCGTGATTATATATTAACCACTCATGGTAATGACGATGCACTATTTCCATCCCAATTCAGCTGCAGCTGCTGCAGTTATTATGAACACACTGTTTTGTTCTGGAAAAAAGTTGAAATTCTGCAAAAAACATGTTTTTCTGAATTATGATATTTATAATTTTTAAAAAAAAAAAATCTTTATATTTCTGTAGACACAAAAAATGTAACATTCATGAACTGGTTGGATCACTAGTGCATTATACAGCATCCATCAGCAAGTAAAATAGAAGTCAAATGATGATTATGATGTCAGATTATAATGGCAGTATTAATGTTTGTGTCCTAAGTCGAAATCCTTTGCCCTCCGTCCCGTTTGCCGTCTACACAACATTGCTAGAGTGCTTTGACTTTTCCCTGACAGAGTCAACATGTTCAGCACTTTTACTTGCTATTAAGCACTTTTACATACTTTTTAAACCGTTTCTCTCACCACCGCCATCTGCTCTGTCACCAGATATCATTACACAAACAGGGGGGAAAAAAACATTTTCATCCAAACAGTCTGTGTGAAACCTCCTTTTCATTCTGTCTCTTTGTCTCATCTCCCCCTATTTTCCCTGGCATTCGCCCCTCTGTCACTCTCTGCTCAGCCTTGGTGTTTCTTTCCATCTCATTTCTGCTGCCGTCGTTGGTAGGCTGTCAACCTTGACAGATGTGTTTCCACTTACGGTGTACTAAAAGGTTGCAGATGGCGCACGGACGGATGCTTTCAAGGTCAAAAGGTGAATTGCGAGTGTGCAGGTGTGAAAACTGAGGCAGCATTTACAGAGTTGATATTATAGTGTATGTCAAGGTTTCTCTTTATGTAGTGCTTGATGTCATTGAGACTCACTTTATAGGTGTTCGCTGACCTGTGCATCAATAAAAGTTGCATCCAAAGCTACTTATAACAGCACTGTGGGCAGTATAATGAGCCAGTGGAGAGCAAGCAAGAGGAGAAGTGTAACTCACCTTCTTTATTGTTTCATCTTCGGCATCTTTTCTTTCCTGTGCTTAATTCCAGACTCCTCCTCCTCCGTGCGTGCACATTTCTCCACCTTGAAGTGAATAAAGACAGAGGCCGTGGCTGAGAATTCATCACAACATATCAAAAGGCTCCTGTGGTGCCCTGGTGGCTAATGTGCTGGTCCATGTGCCGTGTGCTCATGCTGTGCTGTTGCTGCTCCCTGCTCTTTTTCCAGACTCACTTCAGTGTTGCAATTACTGGTGAAATGCTGGGGGATGGTGGACAACACAATTCTTTGAAAGAAAAAAAAAAAAAGAAAAAAAAAAAAAAAGACATATACAAACCCTTCGACCCCAGAAGAAAATGGAAAACTTGGATCTTTATTGACCAGAGTGGTTGGATTAAAAGACATTAAAATGTCAGCTAAGCCCAGTTTTGTTTGGCTGTAAAATCGCAGCACCAACCTATTGGTTTTAATCCTAAACCCTGTCTTTTGGTAAGCAACTTCTCAGGGAAACGGCATGAAAGGAGGGAGGGGACACACGCAGAATCCATTGCCGGCAAGAAAAAAAGAAACGTGGGGAAATTCATTTTAAGCCTATTTGCACTTCTTTAAATCTAGTGTATTAAGTCCTTGAGACGTTTGGAAGGAGGGTGAAACTAGTCTTTGTCTCAGGGCAATGACTCACTCTACTTCACAATAAAGCAGATCGCCAGCACTTTGCTCAGATTTGTTCCAAGCCTACAGAGGTGGCCTTGAGTTGTTGAAGATATTTTCCTGTAAGAAACTAGGAGACACATCTTATATACTTGTCCCTTGTAATAAGCTGTCAAACTAGATTCATTACTGTGATTTTGAGAATATACTAACTCTTTGCAAATGAGTCAATTTCCTGATATCCCATGAAGGTGATGAAGAGGAGGTGGACGGTAGTTCAATGTGGGGGCACGGAACAGATGGTGGTCTGTCCGACTCGCCAGGCGGGACTTAGTTGGGACAGGTTGCGCACGCACAGAAACGCGCTCACACACACAAACACAAACACAAATACACACACACCCACACACACACACACACACAGGTCAAAGGGAGGGCACTAACACTCCACGGGGGCCTCAGGTTCTTTTCATATGACAAGGATGCAGGGATACCAATAAAGTACATGCAAAGTTAGTGTAGAATAACAAATCACAAAACTAACCACATTCATGACCTCAGAATAAGGAGGTTCTGTCTATTCTGATATTTATTATCTGCTGCTGTTAACCTGAAGCTACTTTTTGACAAGTTTGTGTCTATTTTTAGTTTTATGCATCAGTTATTCTAGAGTTTAAAAAGGCTTTTCAAAGTCATTCTCTAACTTGGATCTGTGATACAGTGACCAGACGTCCCAGATTGTCCAGCAACACTTTCAAGCTGGGTGTCCCCAGTCCTGATAAATATCTGCAAAACACTATAATATGAAAAAACTAAAATATAAAAACATAAAAACAACAATTCAACACTGATTGGTACTGATGTGTGTCAATCAACCAATGTGTCATTGTCAAGGCTGTTGCTAGCCTATGAGTCACAGGCAAGAATCATAGGCCATAATGCTGGTGGCTCTGTCTGACAGAACCTGTCAGTATGCTAACGGTTAGCTGTCATGCCAAAGAGACAGAGCTTCAGGAGGCTTAGACTTTCCTTCGTAAGGTATCCAGCAATGAGAACGCTGCGCTCACGACATCCATGGTGTTGAAAGGTGCGCTCGGTAAGTGTGCTTGGTGCTGAAATGATTCTGATGAAAACGTGAATATAAACATGAATCAGTGCATACATGTGTGCATGCATGAACTTGCAGCATACCTAATGGTCCCGGTTTGGGGATCTGAAATTATGTGTGTGTTTAGAATGTAAAAATAGGACTCTTCAGGCTTCACCTCTTCGCCACTTTACGTGCTGCTTCACTGCTCTGAAACTGAAATCTGAAATTTTTTTAAACACACAATTGATGATATTATCAACAAAACTGTAAATGACACTATTACAAATGTCAACTTAGTTGATCTTTTTTTTTTTTTTTTTTTTTTTAAATCTTGCTTGGGAATGTTTGTTAGCAAGAATTAACAGCATAAGTAATAACTCAAAGTTGCTCTGAGTATTTTAGAGATGACAGCAAAATTTCAATATATTTTCATGTGAGATAAATTCAGGTTTTCTAGCTGCTAGTTGTTGAAAACATTTTAAATATGATTGGATGCTAACTCTGAGAGCTGATGCTTAATGAATTCTTGGTAGCCTATTAGAAGGTTCTATTTGTAAAATTACCAAATTTAAAAATGAGCTAGGATTTTGATATTTCATATTTAAAGTTATCTTTAGGGTGCCAGTTGTTTCCAACAGTAATAAAGAATTTCACTTTTGCTATCTAGCTTTTTTCAAAGCTACTTAGATTTGTAGCTATAACCTTATAATTCCAAAGGTCATGCACCGTCTGAGGAGAGTAGTTAAACGGAAACGATGCTTGTTTACCACGTAGCAGCCTTCACTTTTATGAATGTTGTCACATTCTAAACATGTGATATTGAGGCAATATCAATATTCACATCTTCAAAAGAACCACTTTAGAGCGGCAAGTGAAAAATGCCAGCAACTTGAGTCAAAGATGAGATTTCACATGTCCTGTGTCTTTTCTTCTCTGCCAATAACATCGCCTCTGCAGGGGAGAATTTCTATTTCACACTCTGCTGGGGTGTGTAACGCACACGTCACTTAAACTCAGGTACAGAAACAGAGAGATGGGGGAAAGGTTGGCCTGTTTAAATGGATCAACATATGTATTCATGAATGAGTAAACAACCCAGCGATGAACATAAATGAATACATCAGACACGGGGTTGGCATGCTAATACAGTTTTTAGAGGAACAATGTCACTGCTCTCAGTGAAAGTAAGCAGCAGACCGGATGTTCATTTCCAAGCTATATGTCCACTTTCAGATTCACAACAGAAATTATATCAGATTAAACCTTTATTATAATCTTTAATTTCCTGAGTCTATCCAATCAGAGTCAGTGATTAGGAAGAGTCAACATTATGGTACAGCAGCCTGCGTTAACAAGTAGCCTTTTATTTAATTTAGCTACATGTGTTCTGATTTGACTAGAAGAAGTTGCTCCACGTGTGCATATCCTGAAAGCTTCCTGTAAGTCAACTGCAGCTCTCAAATTCACTGTATCCACTATCTGCACTATCTGCAATCTGAATAATTCATGAGTGCACAACAAATACCAAAAAGAAGGAAAAAAAGCGGTCTGTCAAAAGGGGAAATGACTGTGACCTTCTATGCAAAACAGGTGGAAGTCGAGAGAGCGATGCGCAGTGAGAGATAGGTATAAGACGGATGAAAAAAAAAACTGGCATGGAAACAGAAACAGAAACACAGCAAAGAATGAGGGGGGAATAAAATGAGAGCTGTACAAACGAGAGAAAAATCTTCCTCCTTGTAAAAGAAAAAAAAAAAAAAAAACTCCATATGCTGGAGTGTGATACGGAAATAGGCCCCTCTGTATTCATGAATCTCTTAGAGCGCAATCAATGGGGTAAGCGATACATAAAAGATGAGGCTGAGTTTGACCTGTGCACTGAGGGGGAGGGGAAGTGTTCTGCAGAGACTGGACCGGAGGAGATGGCGATTTAGACTCTGTCAGGGCATCCTTTGAAGTTTTGGCAGATGAGGATGGGCTATGGATCAGCCTGTGGCCCTGCTGCATTAACCCCCCAAGCCCCAGCTATGCTTGCACTGAGTCAGCAGCAGCAGCAGCAGCAGCAGCAGCAGCACCAGCGAGCAGCCTGCCTGGCCAGCATGATGCATAATCTCTACACTGGTTTAGCACAGATCCATTATACAGAGCCACTATTCAAACTTCAGCAGTGATTATCTCTATGCTTTACTACATTTTCACTGCAGCATGACTTCACACTAGTCGGCTGCAGATCTGATGTTGATGCTTATATTGGACAAAGATGGAATTTGTGGCGCACAAGCTCATAACTTCGACTCAGAAGTTATTGTGCAATTCCTTATCTGCCAGCAGACAGCATAAAGAAGCACACAGAAGCGTACACACACACACACACACACACACACACACACGGACCTTTATCGAGTTGAAGATCAAGATCGGTACAGATCGAGACAAACGTGCATGCACGTACACACACAAACGGACTGTTCGCACACTTCTGCCTGATTGTTTGAGGCACGTGGGCACTCCGGTGATAAATAGAGGTGAGTCACGTCAGAAAGAGGATTAGAGGGGCTGTGAAAAAGCAGAGAATTATTGACGGAAAAGAGGGGGATTTAGATTTAGCTCTGCTGGTCCACAAGAGCATCTAACCCCACCCCACCCCCACCCTCTCTTCGTATACACACTTACACATACACTAGTGATGACTCAGTAAGACTGTCTCAGGTCACTTTGGACTGACATTTCTTTGGAAACTCTAAGTCCAAGCTGTTGCCCACTCTGACCTGACTGTTTCTATTAGTCCTTATCCCATCATTGTGAACCAACTCAGCTACACATATACAGTAGTATCACTGGAAAACCTGAGGGCCAGACCAGTGCTATACATAATGGATGAAGGAAGGCATGGGCACAGGGTCAGATGTGAAGTTGCAGAATCTCATCTATCCGCAGAAAAACATACACTAATCCGATTCAAAATACACCCAAATCTCTGTGTGATTAAAATAATTCCAGATTTTGAATAAATCGTGGGTGATTAAACTAAACAGGTTACCCATCTGAGGATATAAATCATTCTTGTGTTTGTTTTTTTTTCCTGCTGCACAAAAAAAAAAAAAAAAACTTGAATAAACTGGTCAGGAGGATGAAGATGACAGAGAGCTACTCAGAGCATTTCAAGAAGGAGGCAGGGAGTACAAAATTACCTGCACGCCTGAGGGTTAGACAGAAAAAACATGTTTAAAACAGTACTGTCCAATCAGACAGAGGTAGGTTCGACTTCTTGCGCTGCTCAAAAAACACCAGGTTGTGGAGATGTGTGGGTTTTTACAAGGGCACCGAGATGTGTACAGTATTTGCAATTGAAATGTGGGGCGTCATTCGGAGGCAGGGAGGGGGTTTGACGGCACCCCACCTGGCTGTTAAGACCTCCAAAGGGCACACTTAATGAATTCACAGTGCTATAATGTGAGAACCACACATTGATGACAGGTAGTCATTTATTATAAAGCAGGTGTTATGTGTGTGTGTATATATATGTACATGTGTAGAGGCATCAAGCTGCAAATACAGTGTCCCTTCAGAAAAACAAGCTAAGCTGTTCCGGATCTCTCCTTTCACACTTCTCATCTGAAATATGCTGATATATTATCAAAATCTAATCCCTGGGTAAATCAGCATTTTTTTGTCTTTAGTTTTTTTGTTTCTTAATTTCAAATTTACACAAAAAGGAATTTGAAAGTGTGGACTTCAAACGTTTGGGCAGAAGCTGCACAGACCGGAAAAAAAAACGACTTCTGTCATCTAAAGTCAGGATGTGAAAACGATGCTGCTGTGCAGGTTTTTCTTTTCTTTCTAGAGATATTCCTCATCTAACCCGAGGGCTTAAGGACAGAGGGTGCCGTATGTTACAGATGGCGAAGCTCTCTGAGACAAAAGTGGCTGATGTCGGAGACTTCCCACCAGCATATGAAAACCAGTCACACCCTCCTCTCAAAGATGATGATCACCACCAACAAATTCTCAACCTGTGGCAAACACAGGGCAAAGCAATAAAAAGAGTTCAACAATATAATATCTAGGGTATGTGCTGATGAAGCCCTATGCCTTCAGTGACAGTAAGATGGCTAACCTATGCACAAGGCAAGAGGAGCATACCGAAGGTACAGAAATAGATGTGATACCTTTTGTCATTGGCTTTCTATGCACATTTGTCTTTTTGACATCATTGTCAGTTTATATTAGAGCGGAATATGGGTTATATCCTAGAATACATATGAACAGCAGCCAAAACAATCAGATATGAGCAGCAAATTTGGCACAGAGCACGGAGGCCTGTGGAGTGAATGTAGTGGAAGAGTAAAGGAGACATATGGCACATTATGTCTCACTGCGTGAATGTAACTGAGTCTGAAAGTGAAATGAATATCATCAATATGATATCTATAGAATCATATTAAGAATCACTAGAATCAGTCTACATCTTTATCAGCTCACCTCACAGTGTGACTCAGTAGATGTTGACGGCTGAGCTAAGCCCTCCTTATTGGCTGACTATTACTTTCTGCTTGATCTCACTTTCCCTTCAGGTATCTGTTGCTGTTTTCTCCATTAACCAACTATGACGTACAGTTGACCGAGCTAACAAGCTATATATTCTGATACTGAAATTCCTCCTCATCAACTCCTGTCAGTTTCGTGCTCTTCCCTCTGACAGAATTAAGAATCGAGAAATAAAATTTGTGTCTAAATTATCAACATGGCCTTTCTGCTGTGTGAGACGGTGCTGGAAATGTGAAATTTATCCACTGAGAAATGCCCATCTTTGGTGTCAGGGAGCCTATAATCAAATCCAATCATGTCAGTGACTACAGGACATCCTGAATGCGTGCACACCCTAACGCACATATCACATCAACTCTTACCCAAGCATTCTGGGAGATGATGGGCTATGATTTAATCATAAAGTTTAATTTAAGGCATATATTAACCTAAATATAAAGGCACCAATATGTTGCCACATATCCATTCCACAGAAAATAGTCTAATAAATAATATATATAATGAATAATAAATAAATCTAATTCTCTGGGGATGCTGGCTTTCAAGGTCTGAGCTTTGAGAGGCAGAAGCAGAGAGTGCACTCTTAATAGACAGTCTTGTCACAGCTCCAGTCCATCTCCACTCCGATGTCTCCCCCTCCATTCATAACTCTCTTATCTTCTCTCTGCTGCTCCCTTTCCAAGCATATTGCTCCCACAACCTTATTTGTGATATTTTCCGCTCTCCTCCACTCTTTTGTTCCCTTTCATGCATAATCTGTGTTCTCTCCTGTCCTCACTTTATTTCCCCGGGACACAATCTCTCTCCATCTCTCCCTGGCTCCTTCTCTCACTCCATCGCTCTCCACTGCTCAGTCAGAATAACAGCAGCGCTCTATCAGAACATTTTCTGTAACCAGAGGGCAATTTTCTGGACCTGCAAGAGCACCAGCCTTCCTCTATACTGTACCAAGACACTGCTGTAATAATAATAACACCAAGAAATCTGATTAACACAGCATAGTATGTGTGCTACAGCAGCACGAGCGGTGATAGTAAAGCTGCAACAGTCCAGGCCAGTGATTTCATGCAAATTCACAAGGTTGCCACAGGCTGTGAATGACTGACATGGGGTGAGGGGAAGGGTGCATGCAAATAGTGGTCGGTTCAAGAGAAGGGTGTGCTCAGTGATTAAGTGGAAACACAAGCTAGGGACTCCAATCAGGCCAAATCAATGTGAACTAATCCTGTGCCAATTAAGAAAGCGTGGTTCAACGCCCAGGACCTAATTCAATTTCTTTCTGAGTTCTAGCTGTGAAAAGGATTGATTGAAAGCCCTGGACATAAGCCAGATGAATGAGAGAATGCAGTTATGAGAGATTTTTTTTTTCTTCTTCTTTTAATAGACACAGCTCTTGGCATTCAAGACTACATTGATTGTGGGTCAGATGTAAAGTGTCTCAATGTATCAGCCCCGTAGCTCAATGCAAAGATGATGAATGGGATCCAGCTGGGAAGAGGAAATGGGAAGGCTGATGATGAGTGAGATGGCTGATGATACTTTTTCTTCACCCTGATTAGCCTCTTTTTGTCATCTTTTCTATATCTCTCTACCACAGCCTCCCCCTTTTAGTCCCTTTCTCATTTTCAGCATTATGATAACCAACGCTGCATATTAATAAATGTGCAGAGCATATGCACAAACATGTCCCTAGCTCCTCCCTGTCACATGCACACCGCCACGTAAGCAGTGGACATTGTATTCCCGGTGTAGCTCAGGGTGGATATTTTGCCCGTAGGGATAGGCAGGCGGGGGGGGTGAGACGACGAGGTGAGAAAGAGATGACAAGTGTGTGATAGTACAATTTTCCAAAATATGAACTCTTTCTTTTTGAATATATCTCTAACAATTCTGGGTGGTTGCAAGTAGCTCCCGGCGCTGTGTGAACAGGGACTGGATATCACAATGATGGGTGTTGTAAGAAATGCTGGAATGGTTGAACAGTTTGTTGTCAGCAGAAAATGTACTTTTTCACAGACATTACCGGCCTCTAACATTTATGGTTGATATGGCCATCATTGCTCTTTTCAAAAGGATAAGGCTGGTGTTTCTTATTGTCAATATCTAATGCAAAGACCAAACACAACAACATTTCATCTATGTGAAGACCAATTCAAAATGAGATTTAATCAATTCATCCTACTCAGATACATATAACAGCAGTGAATGTGAACAATAGCAGATAATGTGATGCTCAGCCTTTCTAAATGTTAAAATCCAATGTTCAAACAAAGCATGATGTATGGCCTACTTTAGTTTTTGTCTGCAGATAATCGAAACACAAGATTTGATTTTGACGGATACATTTCCATGTTATTCCGGCTTAAAAAAAAAAAAAAAAAAAAAATCAGCATGACGGACCAGCGAGTGACGCGTCCATCAATCAGACGCAGGAATCACTCATGCTGATGTCCGAGAGAAGGAGAAAACTGTCAATCACGCATCCTTGAAATGATTTGTGTCTCGAGCTAATGCATCCGTGGCCAGAACAAAAGTGAAAATGAATTGCGGGACGTGTTTGCCAGGTCTGTCTATCCACAGGAGGAACAGCAACACACTGTCGCACAACAAAATGTGCCTCATTGCCAGAAGCTGTTTATTTAACTGTGTCAAAGTGTTCCATGCTGTCTTTTTTTCCCCCTTTAAACTCCAAACTTAAATTGAGACAGAGCAGTTTATTTGGAAAACACTAAATCCTTTGAATTCATAAAACTGCTTGCGTAACTGCAACATCCTCTTGGGGAGCATAAGTCACTGATATTTTCTTGACTAGAAATGTTTTGAAGGTTACGTAACTCAAGGTTTCAGTGGTTTTGAATAAATTAAAAGAAATGTGTATGTGTATAATAAAATACATGCGACTGACAGAGGGAGAAACAGAAAGACAGACAGATCTCATCTGAAGGAGGCAGATATCCCATTACTGAAGCCAGTAAGTGTGCTAAACTCTATCTATAGTGCAGGGCAGCGAGCAGAGCCCATCATACCGTACGCCGTTAAAGCCTCACATGGAGTGGGGAGGGCCAGAGAGAGGGAGAGAAAACAACCCTCATGTCATCCACAGGAAGTAAAGTGGGACTGAATGAGCATCTACGACGCCACTTGGACGAGTTACAGCTGAGAGACAGATGCATCGTACAGCTCAGAGGAACAACAAAGGAACAAACAGATTAGGAATTAAAATAAAGAGAGAGAGGAAGAGAGAACATGTTGGAAAGAAAATGAGGACTGTGAGTAATCCACAGGAGAGATGTAGTCCAGATTTTGAGAGAGCCAGGCTGTCTATAATCTTTAACAAAATTGAAAGAAGACAAGACAAATGAGAGAGGATAAAAGTGAGTGTCTTTCAAACCCTGTGAATGCAAAACGGAAAGGAAACGCTGCTTCATTTTTGAGTATAATGATACAGAAAGGTGGAGAAGTACCTGACCTGAAGCTCTTACAGTATACCTACAATTTGTTTGGCTCAAGTAGCTCAGTATAATCACATTTCTCTGAGACAGCTTTCCTGTCACTGGCTGGCTGAATAGAGTCTAATAAAGCAGAAAACGCTCCGGTGCTACACTCTTATTGTTTTGTCGTGGTTCCGGTGGTTATGGGGGCCTGTCTCCGGCTCATCACATAGAATTAACCTTTACAACACAAACATATTTTAATCCTCTTCCATAAGCACAAAAGAACAGGGCTATAAAACTGACACAAGCATTCAGCGTTTGTGCTGCTATCATATAAAGACATCGGCATTACAAAACACACAGAGCCTTAAGAACTGACTCCAACAATATCTTCATGCGGGCTTCTATCCGGCCAGCTGAGACATAGACTACAATTCCCTCTCCTGCATTTGTTCTGGTTATTGACGACCTTTTACAACAACGGTCCAAACAACCGACTAAAATAACAAAATGACAGAAAATCTATTGTTATTGATTTATTATATTCTCTCTATTGAGCTTGCAAGTACAGATTGTAGACAACCTCTCTCGCTTATGACCTCTGCACTACTAGGTGTGATAATATATATGTAATATATGGAGCATTCCATTATGTACAATATCAGTATGTTTCTATTCTTTTCAGTTAGCTATTTGGATAATATTAACTGTCTGCTGTCATGGTTAAAAATCAATACTGTAGTTGGGTAATTAATATGGATTTTGTGCATTTGTCATCAGTGTTATTAACAATTTGTCAACCAATAAAAATGTAATTTAAAAACAAGATCAAGTAAAAGTAAAAAAAAAAAAAAAGTACTTAATTCTTTTATTATAAAAACTGTCTCCCACACTGATTTTCAGACTGATTAAATCTTCTCAGAGAGATAATAATAATCAATTTGAACATTCATTCAGTGTAATACAATAAAATCAGGACAGAAAGTTTCGAAGTTTCTCTGGCTCTAACAGAGCAAAGTGAAGTCAGGTTTGAGATGTGGTTTCAGGCTGCGGGGAAGCAACCCTGCTAAACTGTTTGATAACATGAGAGTGATGGGGATGTAGCAATGATGTGATGAAGCTATAGGTGGAGAGGTGGAGTGTGTTGACGGTGACTGGAGGAGAGGATATTTGAACATAACCAATGTTTGTGCCGGGGGGGGGGGTTAAAAAGTGCACAGCGCCCTACTGTCAAGTAAGCAGATTAATAAAACATTAGTATCTGTTTTCTCACTGTGATAAACAGTCATTATTATGCAACATTGTTTGCATAATTTTACACTGCTCTGAACGCGTCCTTGTACAGTAGCTCATTTGGCCTCAGGCACCATGTTCATGCTCCTGCTCCACAAAACTCATTTACCTCACCTCTTGCATTTCATTCAACTCGCTTGAACCTTAATGTTATTCTGCCCCAATGCACCACTGGACAATTGCCATCCCAGCTGCAACTGTACTGTGTACTGTACCATACTTGCTTGAATACACACACTGAGTCAACACAAGGTGCAGTTTTTTTCTACTGTTCCCATATAGCAGATGACAAAGGATGCTAACACTCTGTTTATGAGAATAATGTTGTTCATAGTTTGCAGGTTCATTTAGTTACAGTTCAACATGCAGGGAAATACTGTTATTCCCTCTTTCGCTAAGAGATAGATGAGAAGGTTGATACCTTTCTCAAGTCTCTGTATTAACTGTGGAACTACAGCCAGGAGGTGATTAGCTTAGCAGACTGGAGGCAAGCCAGAACAACTAGCCTGGTTCTCTCCAAAGGTAAAAAAAAAAAAAAAAATGCCTCTGAGCACCTGTAAAGCCCAGCGATAAACACGTTCTATCAAGTTGGTTTAATCCATATACAAACAATCAATGTAAAAATGATAAGTTTTAGTTTTAGGATGGTTTTGAGAGAGCCAGACTTGATTTCATTTTCCTGCCTCTTGGCTGTGGTTCCATAGTTAACACACAGACATGAGTGCGGTATCCATCTCCGCACTCGTTCACTCTCTTGGCAAGAAAACCCAAGAAAGTGAATAAGCGTAATTTCCCAAAATTAATGATGATGTAGCAGAATTTGTTTAGATGTTTGAATTTAATTAATTATTAAATTGAAACAGCTGAAGTCCGCACAGGCACATTTCAGCTTTCATAATGAATACGGCACATGAATTAAGAAAGAACAAACTGACTGTCTGTAATAGGTTCCTTTTATTCAGTTGTTTTTCAGCTTCCAGTGTCACTATGTTTGTTTTTAACGTCCCTCTGAACCGAATCCACCTAATTGTACATTTAATTCACATACTGCAAGGTTGTGATAATTCTACAGAGACTTCACAAGACATGGGAAGTGCTTGTGTAATTCTAATGCTCCGCTCTTGCAGAGCCTCATTAGCCCCCCACCCTCCTTTGAAATTCACAGAAGCTATCAGTGCATTGACAGATCCTGAACATTTGTTGCATCCAACGATCTAGCCAGAGGAATAAAAGATGTTGTCCATACAAACATGGGCAAAGCAACTATATAAACATTCATTTGCGTGCAGAGACTGAAACACTCACCCCTCCATCTGGCTGACACTAGCTAGCTCACTAAGGCAATCCCATAAGGAGGGTATAAAGTCATTAAATCAGTGTGTACACGGGATATGCTGTCTCCCATTAACTTGTTACCTGTTGTGTAATTGTTCACAACAGTCTGTGGGCTATACAATTAATGCGGCGTCGGATCGCACTTACGTAAGAAGAGGTCCTTTTGAAAAAAAATAAACTCATGAGCAAGAATGAAGCTTGGGTGTCTTAAAGAGACAGATTCCTGTTTATGAGGCCTATATGACACTCATATATGTCTCTGAAGATATGAGACAATAAATCAAGTACATTATATTATATAGGTATCATATGAGTGCTTGCGTGCATGCATGCATGAATGCTAAACGGATGCCTATGTTTACAATCATAAGCACTAGTGTGGTAGCGAATACAAATGTGTACAGCATATGACTCCAAAGAAGGAGTTTTTTCTATACAGATTTAGCATTGATCTCATGAACTATCCAAATGCATGGCGGTATCTTTCATGAAACTGGAGCCGTGAGTCCCCTCTGTGTCGTCATACATGCTGGTGAGGAGAGCACTCCTTGATCTCTACCTCAGCTAATCTGAAGTGAAGGTAGTCGGGCTATCAGTGGGGAATTTAAGGGGATTACACATGCTGAACAAAATAAGGCTTAGACAGAAAACTACACAGCCCGCTGTGTGCACACATAAACACACACACACCTCCATGCAGTGTAACTGTAATAGTGTCCATGGATGGTGGGGTTAATGTGTCTGTCACTCACAGGTGTGAATCAGGTGAGTGTCTGATGTTGACTGTCACCACTGCTGACAAATCTCTGAGGGATGATAGGGTAGTTTTTGTGCTTTTTTGTCAGTTGACTAAAAATCAATTAGTCAACTGACAAAAGAATTAATCAGCCACTCTTCTGATAATTGATTAATCATTTTTAAGTTGAAAATCCAAACATTCTCCTAGTTAAGCTGCTCAAATGTGAAACTCTGCTGATTTTCTTTCTTCTTTTTTTTTTTTTTTTTTTTTAAATAGTAACTTGAATATTTTTGCATTTTGGGCTGTTGGTCAAACAAAACAACACATATGATGACATCACCTGATGACATCAGGGAAATCCACTAGTGAAACTACCTCTGCAGGCCTGAAGTATTTTATCCCAACACAAATGTATTTGACTGTACATTTTGATGTCCAGGTCCCCTCTGTACTGTCAGCTGTACATGCCCAGCTGCGCTAGAGGAGCTGAAAGAGTTAAGAGAGTCAGATTGTGTTGAGTGTAGGTTATAGTTGGCTGATTGTGGTTACATCATCAGTCAGGACCCACAGTAAGTGCCATCACCTGAGGAGAATCTGATGCCAGCAGCACCGACAGCCACGCATTATTCCACCCCACCCCCCACGCCTGACCAGCGTAATGGCACGTCAATCTAAATTAGACACAAAACATGTTTGTATATGCCCACTCACATGCATCCAACACCATAAATACATCCATAAACACAGCCATGTGAGCATGTGTGTACAGGATTACTATAAACACTGTCTTAATACAAATTCATGCACAAACACAGAGCCACGCAAACATTTATGCGAACGATTAAACATGCGCATAAATGTTGACTGAATGTACAAAACCACAAAGTGAAACCTTCAGCAATTCATACGTTTAGGAAGAGACAGGAAAGAAGACGAATACTGGACTGAACTGTTTGTTCAGTGAGTGGCTGCAGCCCACGCCAATGTAATCCTGTGAATAACTGTAAAGGACACACTGCTGTGGAAGATGCAGTGTAAATGGGACACCTCCATTTCGGCAAATCAAACGCAGTGATCATCAGTTACACTATTCGAGGCAATCTAGCTTTGTACTGTGTCAACATAAAAGTCACTGAACCGATCCACCATTATGAGAAAAATTACCACTAATCACACTGAACATATTAATCCACTGGCTGAAATAACAAATTAACTCAGAGCTTGATGACGTCACAGAGTACCATTGGTGGTACCTGGAGAGGTAACTAGATGTAGAAACAACAAAGCTTTTGTGGCCCAAATTGTAACACACCACCTCTCTTTTCTCTACTCATACACAGCAGTCAGTTAATCATTCCTATTGATGTTTGCTTTGGGGCAATCAGAGGATGTTGACGCATCACTACAGTGTGGTCTAGTTTGTATTGGGCCTGTGTATAAATCAATAGACACACATTGATTTCCAGCTATCCTATTACTCTAGCTGTATTGCTGCAGGCAGAATTTTCACAGGTCACTGTAAAAAAAAAAAAAAAAAAACAATTAGATATGGTTAATTTTTTGTTGAGTACAGCGATGTATTTAGGGTGCTGAGAGACGGGAAACTGTGTTAAACATTTACAGACATCAGTGTCTTCATTTGCTGCGTAAACATTCAACTACTTTATTAAATTTTTCTCTGTCATGAGTATAACACTCATAATTAATGTTTGGCAGTGAGTAAAAGCTTAATTACAAGTCTAAAGGCCTGGTGTAATTTTGTTCCAAGAATTTATTGTGTGGCTTGCGACCAAATGCAACATTTTTACATCAAGCTGTGCAGCGATGATGCCTTAAAATTGTCTGGCATTTGGAAACATGAGAAATTCCAAGAGCGATGCTAATGTTTAAAGGACGAGTACAGTCAAAACTGCTTTCGGCCTGAAGGAAATCTGCCATTTATCACAGTTGGGTGTAAAACAGTGACAAGTTAACTACGGCGTTTGTCAAACTCAACTGCACATGAACTGTGATTCAAAAGTGTTGGAATAATAATAATGATCTCCCCCCTTTTTCTTGTCTGTTCCTTCCTCACTTTACCTGTTCAGATGTGCCAAACATAAATGACTAATGGCTTAATGGTCCACATGGAGCAAAACCACTTTGTTTTAATTTAAGTGACTGCCTAAATTACAACAATACAGGGTATAATGACTCATGCATCAGTACATTTTGTTTGATGCAGCCTGCACATAAAGCAAAAAAGAAAAAAAAAAAATGACACTGAATGAGCAAGAGAGTTGCGTCTGTTAGGTGACACTACTCCCCAATAAAAAATAACACTCAAATGCACACGCTCCTCTTTTCCCCATACCTCGCCGCCTACACACCAAATCATTATGACAGTGACTGCTCATCCCGCCGGCTGCTGCCTCGTCAACACTGGCCCAGATCTCATCAGATTATACAAATGACATCATCAAGTGCGTGTGTTTTTGTGCGTGTGCATGCATGGCTATATTTTTTTAGTGCAGTATCTATTGCTCTGTGTACCATATGTGCATTTGTGTGTATCCGCCCATTTAAAAGCTCTCAAAAGATATCTTAATATTATAAAAGCAATATCATATAACAACCAAACAGTCTGCGAAACATAAACCTTTACTGTGGTTGAACAGAGAGGATTTGACTGGGTTTGACTCGCATTAAACAAATGCACAGTGGCTTTAAAGACGCGGCTCGCATGCCAGTCGACACGGGAAGTACATCTGTTGTTCTGCAGGTCAATGAGCTTCAACAGCCATATATGCTTATATGCATCTCCAGTAAAAAGACTGATGTAGAAGAGAGCATCCAGGCGTTCTGACATGCAAAGAACAATTCCACTGTCCAGCAGGAAACAGGGGTATCATGACTCTGTTTGACTTCAGCCATACTGAGCCCCCCCCTACTCACGTATGATGGCAAACAGCATTCGATCCTAATTCATGATTAGATTTTAGCGGGTTGCAGCCATGTATAGTGCCTCTGTAGGTACACAAGACCAAGGGCAATTCTGTTTGGCAACTGCATCACTTCAAAAAAAAAAAAAAAAAAAAAAAAAGTCCGACTGAAACCACAGATATTTTTGCTGTCCAAAATCATGTCAAAGTGTTTATCACATAATTTAGCATCTGAAGACATTTTAAGCAATTCATTTGTAGCAGCCAACTAGGTAATTCGCTTTCTAGCCTTCAAACTCACATTGACAGTGTCCATTCACACACTGATGTTGGTTTCGTAGCTCGTTCTGCAAGCTAAGGTGCAATACAACATTTGTATCCAGGCTTGAACATGTGAAGGAGACATCTGCTTAAAAAAAAAAAGTCTGTCTATTTTTGTGTCAGTCTCTGTGGAGCTACATTTTCACCAATATATGCACAAGGGGGCGCTGTGATGAAACCAAAAAATGTAAACTATAAGTTTTCTCATCTTTGGTTACTGATTTGTTCTCAAAAGACAGCACAAGAGATGCCATTTAAAAAAGTAGATGTGTAAGCTTTAGCTGAAAAAAAAACAAAAAAAAAAAAAACGAACAAACAAAAAATACAGTGTCATTTCAGTTGGACTTGAAATTTCCTGCTGCGGCGCTGAAAGTGTCTGTAGGCGTCATATACGACACTACAATCAGAGCCACTCCATAAAATGTATGATAATTATGGCCGATAAAGACCGTGAGAAAAGCGTCTGTTGGCAACATGGCGTCAAGAAGATCTTTTCTCACTTAGCTTATTGGAGCCTGAGAAAATGCCCTGGCTTGTCACAGCTATCGAAAGCTATTGGCTAGTGATGACCCTGACTAAGCCATTTTCTGCTGCCTCTGCACCCGTCTCTCTCTCTGCCAGAACCGCCAAGGAGATTTGGGTGTCCTCACAGATGCCAGTATTTCATGCTTTCGACACGCAGGCTTTCACTGTCTGTCTGCCTGGAAGCGTGGAAAGCAGAGAAAAAAAAAAAACAGCATCCTCTTCTCGACAACTTGCTAATTACGCTACAAAGGCTTGCTTGCCGTCCATAATGCATTGGATACATCTCATTCCAAAAAGGGACAATACCATTAATTGATTTGCTTTCAGATCTCAAATTAGTGAGTAAATAGGTGCCTGTTTGCATTTTCCACTTGTTCTTCTTTTTGATGTGGAAAATACGAGAACAAGACAAGAATTTCCGAGATAGAGACCAAGACTTTTAAAAGTACGAATCAGGCCAGAATCATCTTATCCAGACTATGAAGCTCAATGAAATGCCTGTCTGATCAATGGAGTGAAAGTGGACTGAAGTGAGATGGAAATGAATATTCAAGTAGGAAGATCTTAGACCTTAGATCTTCTCAACACTGTCAGGTGTATGAGTGGTTTGATCATTTACATCTCATCAATGTCAGGCGGTACCTACATAGGAGCTGATGGTGAACATCACAAAAACTCAACCAGGAATCATTTCGAAACAAACGTGTTGTAAAAACATTACCAGTCAAGTTACAATAGAGGTTTAAATAGACAAACATCCTTTCATAGTGAGGGTTATGAAACCTTAGAGGTTGAGGATGAAGATTTCAAACTTCATATAATATCTATGCACTATGTGTGAGTAATTAAAAACACTACAAACTCTATTCTAACTATTTTGGCATTCTGTTTTTGCACAAATAATGCAACAAGAGTCAAACAAAACTATTATTCAGAGGGTTTGTGTCAGTGTTTACTGCAAATACCTTCCTGTAAATTTGTAAGGTGTCAAAGCCAGCTATGGAAATGGAGCAGATAAAATAAAAAGTGATGCTAAATTAAGCTCAGTTCCTTTTCCAGGCTGCAAACTTGTGTTTGGTGAGCTTGTCACAGAAACTGGCTCCTCAGATCTTTGCTGCATTGCCACGTTCATTAATCTATAAACGTACGTTCGCTTTTGAATGTGTGTGTGTGTGTGTGTGGGAACAGATGGAGCAAGGCGATACAGATAAAAGAGCATTGTGATATGCATGAAGCATGAGACGCTGTCCGTGGTGCTGAAGTCATTCTCCAAACTGCACTAGCTTGCTCTCAGTCAGGGACATTCATTCATCCTTCTCTCTTTCTCTCTCTCTCACACACACACACACACACACACACACACACACACACACACACACACACACACACACACACACACACACACACACACACACACACACACACACACACACACACCACTTAGTTTCAGCCAAAAACATATTTTGATCTCCCTGCAAATCTGCTGTCCTGAATTCAATCCAAAACCACTTTTATTATGTATATCTAGATTATCTATACTAAAAATGGCATGTCCCTGAAAAGGCTCAGCGAGAATACAGGCGTAACTGATGACCTGAAAAAGTAGCGACCAATAAGAGGACGAGAAGCCAGCTAATTCCACGGCCAAACCCATCACTCAGCCCACAGGGCCAGACTGATGCCTGACCTCCAGCTGTCTGTCCATTTTGTGCTCAATTAGCAAAGAACTCTCTCCACTGCACATGTGCAAAGATCTCAGGGCTTGTGACCTTTTTCTTCCTCGCTAATTAAATTACTAATAAATCTAGGCACTAAATTTTTCTGTCACAAAAGAGTGGGTGTGGAGGTCAAGAGACGAGAAGAGCCAGAATGAAGGCGACATCGATGGAGGGGTCTGCTGATTCATTCCCGTCCTGGACCCTCTGCAGGTGGAAGATTGGGAGCAGGGCAACATGCACTCTCACTCAGCTGCCAAGACAATTTGAGCTTTAAAGGAGTCACAATAGGGAATTCCAAAAAAAAAAAAAAAAAAAAAAAGGTGCTCAAGAAAAAGTGCACTTCACACTTTGACATTACAATTATTTAAAAAAAAAAAATACATGTCACCAATTAAAATGACCACCTCATGGTTTTATGCCTCCACCACTCAGACTAGTTTCAGGTTACATCTCCATTTATCAAGAGCCATATAAAATATTAACCATTTGTGTAAAACCTTATCATAATTTCTGTGTGAATTCATGGGTTATGACCAAAATGTACTTTGTGCGGTGATAGTGACCTTGACCTTTGACCTCCACAATATCATCAGTTCATCCTTAAGTCTAAGTGAACATTTGTGCCAAATTTGAAGAAATTCCCTCAAGGTGTTACTGAGATATCAGTAAGAGATGGGATGGATGGATGGAATTATAGCCAAGTTCTGATTGGTCAGTTTGTAGAGGTGTTCTAATTAGGGCTACAAACCAACCAACCAGAACAAGGCTACAAACCAACCAATCAAAATATGCCTACCAACCAACCAGAGCATGGCTACATATCAATTGATAAGGCTACAAACCGTCACCGTGACCTTCACCAAGTGGAAGCAAGGTGGATTCATATTTCCTTTAAAACAATTCAATGTATTTCTGTCTGCATCTGGTTAACATCTCCCCTGACCATTTTTTAACATTTCCTCTTTCATTGACTTTGAAAGTGCCCCAACAACAACAAAGCAAAAAATGGATGTGGCAAATTTTGTCTTCTTCCTATAGGTGTCAAATAACGAACAGAGAGCTAGTGTGCTAGAGCTAGTGTGCACACAGAAATTACCAAAACTTACTAACTCTGTGTGTGTATGTTATGTAGTTCGAGCCTTTTCCAAGTCTTTATGTTAGTTGTTTTTCATAATGTGCAAAAAAATAAATGGAGGAAAATGGCCTCTTGTGAAAGTAGAAAAATAAGCCCTAATACATCTGACTGTGCTAGTTGTATAAAAGAAAACATTAAATAAAGAGGCAATTTAGATGATTGGCCATAAATAGGGCTCTGTCCATCCATGCTGCTTATTAGATTGAGAAGAAGGTTTTTCCCTCTCATCATCGCTCTCCCTCCCACCTCCTCCATGCCTGCCACCTTGGCGCTGGTCGTGTTTTGGCTTAGTACCACAGTTTTCAGCCCCTCCCTCCTCTGCCTCCGCTCTCCCCCTTTTTTCTCTCTCTTGCAGCCAACACACAACATGGTGATTTATGGCTGAACTTAAAAACACCACACAAGGAGCTGCGTATATTTGACATGTTTTACAGGCTATCGGTTCTGGTCTTGTGTGAAATCATGGGACGCTAAAACAATGCTGATAACAGTCAATTTGTTTCGTGCCTTCTGTAATCTGTATAGACTTAATCGGACAAATGATTGTCTCTGTAAACCAAGAGATAATCCAGGAATTAATGAAAACATGACATTTGGTTTAGTTCAATTTGAATTATTGTTGATGAATTATTGCTCTTAAATGTGACTGAGAGGAAATTGAATAAAACATGAAAATGAAAAGATGGATAAAAGCACATTTCAAATAAGCACTAAACTTAGGGTACAAAAACAGTGACAGTAAAATATCAAGACAGCAAAAGGGCTACTAATGAATAATCCTCCAAAATGTAAACAATTTTGGAATTTAAGATCTCTGGAAACTAACCCTTCTCGCAGTTGAAATTGTAATAAAACAAAAATAATTTCAAGGCCTTGCTACCCATCATCAATATCACAATCAAGTTGAATACCATATTTGGTCCTTCCTTCACTTGTTTCTGTGCAAAAACAACGCTGAGCACTAGCACCAAGCATTCACTCATTCACACACTGACACACACATACAGCCACCATCTGTCATGCTGTATCCTCCCCGAGCTCGCTTTCCCTCTCCGTCCTGCCAGGACACATGCTCACTTAATGATTCCATAACTTTGTTACCACCTCATTATGACGGTTAGTAAGCGCCATAGCTAGATTTACCACTTTGTAATGGACAAGCGGTGCAGACTCATCTGCTTGACAGCCGTATTGATTCACTGCACCGTGACGAACGGACCAGTTGAGACTGTGTGGTAGCAGCGCTGACCTCCACCTGCTCTCGCGCCACTGCTATGTCCATCTGCCTTTTCCCCTTCTACATCTGATTACATTGCAGTAACAGTTATGGCTCAGTGTTTTACTGAAATATGTTATACCTTAAATAAAACAACCCTGTGGACAATGAAAGGCTGTCATGTACAAATCCACAGTTTTCCGAGTTGAACAGGCTCCAGTCTCCCACTACAGACTGACTGATGTGTTTACACACAAACTCTATAGCTAGTTTCACGCCACCTGGGAAGAAAATATCATAGCAAAGTGACTTGCCAGGGAACAAACACAAAAGCAAAAGCCAGGATTTGAAGACCAAAAGTAGTGGAGAATTTGCGCCAAACTGGTTCCACAGCAAAATATAATCAAAGGATGGGAGAGGAGATGATGCCCAAGTTGCTCGGTGCAGTTATTATATAAGGCAAATGTGTTTTGTCTTTATACAATTTCAGGAGCTTACTGGAAGACCTGTGAAAGCAGTCTGTAATGATTTCAGTGGAAGAAACGTGCTCCTATTGCCAAAGGGTTTCCTTTGAATGCAGCCAGAAACATTTCAGCATATGCAGCTGCTCTCTACATGTTTATTTCAACCTACTGGGAAACCTCTCAGGGGGAACGCCATCAAAAAGGAAAGAGCTGATATGGAGCTCAGAGAGGACTGAACTACTCATGCTGGCTGGGGTGAAGCAGTAAGCCACTGGAGGTGGAGAACCAATCAGATTAGAGAGGGATAGAGTGACGAAGTGGAAGTCTAGCATGGGGGGTCAACTAGCATTCAAACTAGCCTGATGACCTTTTGGTTAGGAGATGACCAGTTGGTCTTTCGCGCAGATAATCCCTGGAAAAGCTGGTTTTACAGACAGAACAATGGTCCCCTCCCCCACAAACAGTCAACACTGCTGCTGCATATATTTGTTTGTATTATGGACGTTCCCTAAATGAACTGTTTTGATAGGTTTGTGGGAGTTCATGGCTTTGCATGTGTGCTACACAAAGCAGCCACAATCATTTACAAAGGTCTTTGGCTCCTGAGCTACTCAGTACAAAGACAAAGATGATAAATTATCACTGCCTTATTTATATTTCTTCATCTCTCCAAAGATATGCCTATAAATTAAAGATGGCCTTGATGTTATACAGTCTTTTCAACATAAACTCATGTACTCTGTGTGTTTCTTCTGCACAGCACATTAGCCATCTCCTCCTTGTTCTCCTGCTCGCATTGCCTCCTCATTCATTGGCCCTTGTGCCTGATTTAGCCAGTGCCTTGGGCCTGCAGCAACTGGCGGTGGTATAGAGGGCCATGTAAATGTCACCGTCTCAGAGGCTGTGCTCTGCAGAGCGTGAAATGAAATCTGGCAGAGTTTTAGGGTCCTGCCTCTCCTAACATGGACATTCCACAGTACATGGGCCCTATATAAAACTCCAGTGCATGTTATGATTACATCTTGGCTCCCCCCGCCTCCTTCCTTTATCAATTATTTAAGTGTCAGGTCAAAAGTGTTGCATTTACTTCCATGTGGGAATACATATTTTCCCAACACGATTACTGTTATTAGTTAGCAAACAGATTATTATTGCTGTCATGTGAAATTGGTTAGCTTTGCTAATCCAAACTAATCCTATGGATCATGCAACTATATCAAGATTACTGCATGTTGTATGCATGTACTGTATGCACATAAAGTACACTGCATATCTAAGCAATGAGGGACGTATCTAAGTGTCATATCTAACCACTCAAATGTCAATCACATGACTTATGTTTTTAAAAGAACAAGGTCTTGTATTCTCTCACAACAGGAGGAGATAGAGGTGCTGTGAGCACTGTGCACTGGCACAGAAGGAGGATGAATAGTTCAACATTTCACTGCAGGAAAAGTTCTCTGTAGGGTTTCTTCTACTGCGAAGATTGGCAGTACGCTTCAGTGGCTCTCTATCAATTAAAGTCAAAGATTTGAGGGGGGGCGGCTCAGCCTGCACTGATGCCATTTTGGAACCAAAACAACTGTGTCAAACCTCCTCGCTCAGGCAGTTCTGCCTAAGATCATTTCTTGCAGGCTTTTCTAAGATTACTATAGGATCACAGTAAGCCCATGTTGTGCACGTAAAACTGTTGATGCATCAGAATTCCTGCTCTGACTTTCTGGCCACACAAGCCTAACTACTCCAACTATTATTTTCTATGAACTGACAGAGTGATGTCAGTGTAGATGAGCTCAGTGAAACCCACATACTATACTCTTTTCAAAAGTGATGAGATCAATTAAAGACTGCCATCAGAAAATATCTACACTTTAAAATACCCATTGTTGAAATTACCCTCTCTTGCTTATCGCCTCTATTCATCTCTCAGCCAGGCACTTAAAGCCAGGCACTTGTGGACATTTTACAAATAGGCTCTTCTATTCCATTTAGAGCTGTGCCTTTTGCAGCTTATCTTGTGTAACTAGCTCTTAAATAAATCTCCTTGCTTTAAATAAACAGGAGCAATGCTCACGAAGGCTTTCCTTCAAAGTTGGGTTACATGACAGTCTGGACCTCCCGTGGAGACACTGACATGTGTGTGACATGCTAATGCCAACAACAATAGTATATTCTGCACTGAAAGAAGCAGCTGTTTCAAAGAATAGTTATTCATTTAAGAAACTCCATTAAATAGGGAGTTACTTGAATTCTCATTAACATAACAGACATATAAAACTGTGCACAGTGGATCAATAACATGTTCCAGCTCTTTGGAACCACACTTGCCTATGAGCTTTAAAGTGGCTGAATGTAACTGCGATAACACGCTCTCGCACTGCGTGACAGTGCCTGGCGACTCAGAGAGGAGTCAGTGCTGGGGAGATCTTCGTCATGCCCCTGATTCATCGTCATCTTCCCTCTCCTGTCATAGCCACTGAGAGGTGGCCAGGCCAGCTGCTACAGGGCACTGCAGAAAGCTGTGGCATGGAGGGATGCTGGCAGGTCAAGAGAAGCCCCCTCACTGCTCCACCAAGCCAGTCCTCACCAAACTGACTGTGAGTAACAACACTGTGTGGTTCATGGGGGAGATATGATATGAGGAAAACCTTGATGGAGACTTGAGTACATAAGATAAAGTGGGATTTTGTTTAAAGCTATAATCCTTGCAAACCTCATGAAATGAAACCATGTTTTTGATATATTATACTATTTTTCTGTAATATTAAATGGCATTCAAAGTATTTACATTCTGTTAATTTCTCTCTATTTTTCCATAGTTAGTGACTGCTGTTCCCTTGTAGGATTCAAGTTGCCATCACATGTGCCAGCTACAAATTTTGTACTGATGATGATGATGCCTCGAACTATCAAAAAAAAGCGACTCTTGAAAAAGAACCAAAAAACCAATGTTTTCCCTTGAAGGAGGTATTTGTACGTTTTGCTATTGCTACATAGCCAGCATTACCATTTACAGTTGTTTACTTAACAGTCCTGGCTTTTAGTCCTTGATATGATTCTAGCTCCATGAAAACAGAATTGTAAATTTTCAATGATGTAATTCAGTAGGGTCTTTAGATGCTTAGAGCCTCCCAAGTAAACATTTTTTTAAACCTCCTTACCTCCAGTTAGTAACACTCAAGGACAACTTATACTACTACCGTTTCCCAAATAATGCAGGGATTCAAACTGATGACACCCTGATAAAAATTCTGGATGTCTCTTTCTCTTACTCCACATTACTATTCACTTTCGTCACAAAATCCCTAATCAGTGTCAGGGAATGGCGAAAATGTCACATTAATTTGTTATTATATGATGTGACACCTGTGCTATGTGGAGGTTAAATAGGTTGACATGACACTGATTGTGGCCCTTTCCTGTCCCACGGTCATCCCATCTCAGCATCTAAGGCTTGATGATTACCACGAAAATATTATTATTGGCGATGAAAAAATTCATCTAGGAGCGCCGAAGGAATAGCAAACACATTAAAAAACACCTTTTTAAAACATGGGGATGATAACAGGAGCTATTAGGGCTGTCTAGACAGACAGACTGTAAAAGTCATGAGTGCCTATCTGTTCAATGAAAAGCTATTTATGTTATAAAATGTTTTTGTCTGACGTGCTTTAGATACAAAACTGGCAAAACATGAATTCAGTTTCAAATGAGTTCTGTGTGCTTAATGTCATTATATGGCAAAAAAAGCACAAACACAATATTCAGGATTACCTTACATTGTTCCATCAATGTTATAACCTTTAGTGTCTCCTGAGAAAACAAGAATCTCTTGTCAAAATCTTCTCTCCTCTCATCACTGTCACTCCGGTAGAGAAGCCATGTAGACTTTCCTAAAACTTCAGCCCGCATTTTAATCTGGCTTTACTGTGTACACATGCTTACAGACTGTGGTACAAAGAGAGATCTTAGATTCGGATAAAAACGATGTTAGGAATTATAGGGGGAAAACTTATTTTTTAATTATTATGTTTGTACAAACATTTGCATATTTCCATTTCTGAGCCATGATTGTTTTCTAATGGGTATGTGTCTTTCATATACGCCAGCAAATGCCAGCAAAATAGAAGAGCTATTTCAACAAGAAATATCCCAACGACCCACTCACATGCAGAGGCCTCGCAACTGAAGCAATGAGGGGCTTCACTTAGCTTCAAGGAGCTGTTCACACACAGAATATCAAATTGCATGCGAGAAGAGTGAGCGTGTGAAGCTGTTATGGAAAATTATTTTAACAGGATGACTGCTATTTGACTTTTGATGATATTTGAGAGCGAGAAAGTTAGACACAGAAGTGAAAGAGCTTTCTTACTTTTCACATAAGAATGTAATAAATGTAAAAAAAAAAAAATGTAGCCAAACCATCTATGTTTTCACGGTTTGTGAAAGCCTGGGTGGAATGTTTGGTTCACCTTTGAATCTTGATTTATTTATGTTATGAATTCTGACACTAAATATATAAAAATGTGTATTTTCTTGTTTTCCTTTTAATTTCATTTCATTGTAAGCTGACTCTCACATTTTTGTCAACATTCCTTATATTCATTTTCTTATTTTTTCTGTACACTATGACTTTTAGTAATGTACACCTTGTGATCTTGAAACCATGTAGAAGAAAGAAATGTCTTGGTACATAACAAGACTAAAATGCCAATAAATAAATAAATAAATAAAAACTAAATGGAAATAAATGGCAATTAAAGTTATTTCTAAACCGATTTTGACACCAGAATTTGACCGATAATTGTCCTCAAAAGCTTTTAATACATTAAGGTATACAGGATGGTGCATTTGCACTCCTTGCACATATAGTTATCAGAGAAGTACCCTATATGCAGATATACAACGACAATGAAAAACAATGTTTTTATTTGTTCAGCTATTTCTTTGTCACGCAAGGGTTTCAAAGTAAAGATTACAATACAACTGTAGTAAACTACAGCTGCAACTAATGATTATTTTCATTATTGATTATTATTTAAAATGTCAGAAAATGGTGAAAAATGCCGTTATCATTTTCTGAAGAAGAATCATGAAACCTGTGGATATACACATTTGAGAAACGAACATACAGTATATTTGCACAACAGTCATAACTTCCAAAATCTGCATATCTGTGCTTTTTTCATGTGTGCGCAGGTACCCATGTGCATGTACATAGCTTCCATATCTGCCTCCACGATGGGAAATAATGTCAATACTTATAAGACTGCAAGCAATCTGATACTGAAGCATGAGTCTATGTATAATCCTTTGTGAGCCACCAATTCCACTATTAAGCCACAAATCTGCTGCTCACAGACACATATTGTCGGTATCATTCCTGCAGGTGACCATACACGCCACAATACTTCATTAAAACCATCCAGAGAGACTTATCTCTGGGATGACTTTTTCCCAGAGGAGGCATTTGTGTATTTATGTTTCTCCATCCGGGCCCTCGCCATCAGTGGAGAATATCACAATATAACGCTATCAATAAAACTGTTTAAACAAGCCAGTCAGCTAGCACGGAGTTTGTGTTTAGAATGGCAATAGTGGGATGTACGCGCTATCACCCCACACACAAGTTCAGTAACACTTGAAAATTGCTTAGCATTCAGCAGCTGCTTCCAGCACAGAAAGGGATATGCATCAGTACTGAGAGGGAGAGTGTGTATAGGCAGTCCTCCCCAGTGTCTGGCCGAAGGCCTCCCTGGTGGATTATGTTACCCAACAATGGACGTGGCCTTTCACAGTCAGAGCATGCTCCAATAGCTGGAAGGCATACAAACATGCCTCTCTTCCCCTTTCCTTTGCTCTCCCACCAGAATTGACATTGTCCCCTGGCAAATGCAGGTCTACAGTATGTCTTTATATCAACAAATGAGTGCCCTAGTTTCTGGTGAAAGGCAAATTAAAAAAAAAGCAGGCTATCACACCAAAGCATTTCAAAACAACAGAGCACACTGTGGCATGAATGGCATCACACGTGAAACGGGACCCAGTGCCCCTGCATGTTTGTGAAGACAGAAAAAGGTGAGGCCATTGTGGCTTTTAGCATCTCCACAGTAATTAAAGCTGGACAAGACACAAGGCCTGACAGGACTGTGGACAGATAATGATGTGGCAAGACATACTGTACGCTACTGTGCATTTATAATGTATATGGAGAAACACACACTATCAACACAGAGTTGGAGAGACAGCCTGAGGCATAGACTGCAGTAAGTCCTGCAGGCATGAGCAGGCATGAAGGGAAGAACCGCTCTTCATCAGACATTCAATAGCTGTGACTTAAACACTGTTGCACACACAAATATCCCTCAGCAGAATACTGTATATACAGCAAAGTGACTTCATCAGTAAGTATAATGTACTTTGCCTCATGCTTCAGTTGTAGCTCCAAATTAATTATATTTGACTATTGAGTGACTGTAGCTAAAAGAACATGTTATGGTGATTGCTGACATCCAAGAGCAAAGGAAAAAAAAAACCTTAAAATATCAGACATGTTTTTCAGAATAAATCCTGGGGAGCAGAAAGTGAATTTTTTTTTCAGCCTAAAACTCCTCAAAAGGCAGATTATCTCAGAAGAGCGGGATTAGTACATTTATTCGAGGACTGAGTCTATGTTCATTCAGTGTGAGTAACAATCTGCGCGGTATACAGTGAGGCCTGTTTCATAAGCAGCGGCACACACACTCCTCATGAGACCCTCGGTCTTCGGTGAATACAGGACTTATAAGGAAGATCAGCTCTCTCTAAACCTCACAGTTTGGAGCACAAAAACATAAGGTTCTCCAGTGGTTTCCCCGAGGTAGCACACAGCTTGTTCTCCTTGCTTTTGAAAAAAATCCACATGAGGAAAGCTGAAGAAATTAAATTGGCATGCTGACAGTTCCCATACGACCAATCTGAGCGGCTAAGTGCGCCGGAAAGTGCACAAGCTGAGATTATAGGACTAGTGCAGGAGTGCTTGAAGAGTCCCCTCAAGCCAAACTAATAAGTCCTATTGGTTTGAGGAAGAAGCTTTGGACACAGCAGATATCCTGTTCTCATAAGTGAACCGCTGAAAAGCAACAAGGCGTAGTGGGACCTGACGGGGGCTCTGCTCAGGAGAACGGTGAAGCGTAATTAAAATTCAGCAAAGAAAAGTACACAGCCTGGAACTATGGCACATCAGAGAATACCGCTATAGCTGACTCATCATCACTGTCATCCAAAACCATCATTACAACACGATTGTAACTTCCGGCCCACCCTAATAAAACCTGAGGAGGACAAGTTATGAGCAACAGCTATGTCATCACTGTGCATCACAAAATCTTCTTTGCCGTCATCATCCCTTATTTTTATTGTAAACCCTTCGGGTGTTAGAAAGCAATATTTGTGCCACTACTAGTCTTAGCCTCCTTTCTGCCCCTTGGACTGCTCAAATCTGATGGCCCTTTCATAATTTCATTCTAATGTCATGGTGCCACGGCTTCAAAGACAAGCTCACAACAGAGCAGCATACACACAAACAAGGCCTTTTGGTCCGTCTGCGATGACACATTTACACCCGGACAGAATTATCTGCATAATTACACAGCAAAGCCAGACTTGCTGTGTATGGAAGGAAAAAATGTGTGAAAAATACGAATAAAAATATACAGAGATTTTAAAATATTCAACTACTCTTATCTCCCCTCGAAAGCATCCTTAATATTCCACTGGCAGCCTTTGGAGAGCGGTGGCTGAGGCACCGATTACAGGTATTTTGTATAGCAGAGCAGATCTCATTGTGTTTTAACACAACACAGACCGGAGCAGGGCAGGCCTTCTGCTAATTAACACGGGAATAAAAAGAGGAAGTCACAAAAGATCCTGAAGTCAGTGGATTCTTGTGTCATCTGCGAGGTGGCTGAGCTATATGGAAATGATAGAGAAGGAAGCTACCACAGCTGATAACAGCATCAAGACAAAAAGGAAGCTAATGAAGTACAGGCAAAGGGTTGAGAGTTCAGCACCGAGTCCATCATTATCCGACTCCGTGAGAGGAAAGGCAGCTAATGATCACTCCGACACTCCAGCCACACAAACATATGAAGCCACCGCAGTCGGTCATACAAGCAAGATGCAGACGGTCTCTAATGGGGGATGGGATGGGGATGGTAGCAGATGCTGGGGGCCTTGTGTTTAACAAGGAAAGCATGCACGTTTATGGTTAAAGGAAGTGACACAAGCACAGAGGGAAGATCTACCGATTGTGGGACTGTTCGCTGCTTCTTTGAGATAAGGGAAAGTGCCCGCAAAAATGTCTGCCTTGCAATGCTTTTCACTTAGAGTAGGCAAGAAAAAGAAGATAAAGAGAGATGGGGGTGGAATCATTAAATGTGTCTCTTATTCTCTAGCACATTACATGAAATCTGGAGGATCTGTGTGAGCTGCAGCTTTCAGTCAATATCCCCTTCCCTACATTATTTCAGTGCTTAATTCATTTTCGTAAGCGACTAATAGCTTCTTCATACTTGGTTGACCTCTTAGCCTTGATCCCTTCCTGTCGTCCTTGAATCTTGAACAACTGCCCCCCCCCCCCCCCCCCCAATTGGCTGAGTGCCCCACTCACATGCACAACAATAATTACAGTCTATTCTAATAGCATATAATTTTCATCTACACCAGGAGCCATTAACACAGCTTTATTCTTGTGTACAAACTGATTGTGCATTTACATCAGACAAGTGATCCATTCATACCGCAGCTGGAGTTAGTCTAGAGAGTAATTTACAGATGTAATGTTCATTTATGCCATCTGAATTTCACTGGGTACTACTTGTGGCAGTGTTTTAATGCCTGGAATCAAACGTTCAGTCTGGAGCAGTGCTGTCTGTGCAGACCACATGCAACAACATCAAACCAATTTCCAAGGAGGCTGATGGAACCAAACAGCCTGTATAAATCCAAAGAGCAGATAGACAGCTAAGGGAATAAGGCATGGTGTCCCAGTCCCAGTACCCCTCGGTGGAAGTGCCTACAGCCTGCAATGCTTCAGAGCCTATGATGGAGGGAAGATGTGGCCAGATAAACACCTCAAAGCCTTGGCCACAGAGTGATATGATGGCACATGTTCTGCTTGCCATTACTGCATCCTCATCCCACAAGTGGCAGCAGCCTGTTCAGATTTTTTTTTTTTTCTTCAGGCTTTTAGTGTTCAAAAAGAAAAACATGCACCGTTCATGTCGCAAAAGGAGCAAAATTGATCATCTGATCCACATGTTAATAAATGCCAAAGACGCAATTGCAGACGTTGCTCCGTCAAGGCGCACTGATAGGGTGATTGGATATTTTACTCTTGCCTCATTATCACTTACGTCAAGTGGCAGGGAAGGCTGTCAACGAGCCACAGGGGGGAAAAGCGGTCTTAACAACTTTGTCAAAACAAATTACCTTATTTCATCAAGAGTCCAGGTAAAGTTATGGGGATTCACACCATTGAAGCAGCCTGTCATGCGAAATCTGATAACAGGAGAAAAGCAGCATGACGGGGACTGCATATTCAAAAGAGGGGGAGAAAAAGTAGCTAGCGGAAAATGATAAAAGAGATTATCGATTTTAACTAATGACAAGTGCACACAAATTCTCACCGCAGAATGAATGAAACGAGGAAACAATTTGCGCATTTGCTCCCCTTACCTTGTCAACACAGCAGACTGTCCTTCCGGGAATCACCTCGAGAGTAAATCCTCTGAATTTCGCTGAAACTGCCTTCTTTGCCTCACGATTATTACAAGTCAGGGTTTGATCACACAGGACGTCACTTGGATGGTAAGGTCCCGTACACTGTAGTATCTTCCAGTATCGCTCCGTCTGTGGGCTGCAGAGGCATCACTGAACGTATGAAACAGCGCTGCACATGAACGGAGAGAGGGAAGGTCCGACATGGAGTCCGCTGTTTGGATTTGTCAACGGACCAAGTTTGAATCTTTACATCTTTCTGCGTCACATTTTAGAGACACAACACTCAAATTATATTAAAAACGGTTAGGCCCTACTACTATTATTAGCGGCGATGTGTTGCGGATGAATACAACAAAAAAAAGAGGGAAGAAGTGTGTCCTGTAAAGTGGGCCACAGGTGCATTTAATTTACCAGTAATTGGTCATTTAGAGGTTGAAGCTAATGGCTAACGGCTCGTTCGCCTTTGTTGGCTAATATTTACTTCCGGTTTAAATTATGTCTTTATTATAGAATGGCCCACAAATAACAGTGTGATATTTGAGTTGTGGAAAATGAAAATTCTTCATTCTTCAATTCTTCATTCTTCAAAAGCAACAGCTGAGCAGTTTTTATCATCTAAAACAACACAACAAACACACACACACATACACCAGCACAAAAAAAGAGTTGTTCAACACAGTGCACACAGGCGCATCACACAGGCTTCTCCCATCACTCTCTGTCTCTCTCTAGCAGTGATACTGATGAATGACTGGAGGCAACTCTGCTGGGAGAACCAGCAAACCAGGCCAGCCTCTGCTCTGAGCCTGCCAGGCAGCCCTAGATCTAATAACAAGGTTGCATACTTCAGTGGCATAACCCTGGCAACAACAACAGCAGCAGCAGCAAAGATTGAACTTGCTGTAGGCTACTAGTGTGTGTTAATATGGACTTTGCATGATCTGGGTTTAACCAAATCAGCTATGGGTTTAGAATATTATATGTGACTCTGGTTAAGATGTGACACCGCATCAAGAAATGTCTACATTTAGACATTATCTGTGGATTTACTGCAGCCTGAGGCCTTTACATCAACCAGCAATCAACAATTTATTGGTGGCAGTCAGTCAATAAAGGCGTTCCCTGAAAGTGTCGGTGAAATCAATATTCCCCCATGGCCCAACACACCCAGAGAGGCAGAGAGAGATGGAGGGAGAGAGAAAAAAACATAAGCAGAGCTATAATGAGTGGCTACACTTGCATTGTAAGCAAATAAGATTGATTATCTGTGTTGCCAATGAAGCATTATGAATGAACTGGGGTGAAATAGATTTGTACAATTCAGTAGTCATATCAAAACATACTAGTTTTCTCCCTTTGACTTTAATTGTCAGTGTAATGGTTTAATCCTGCCTGATCCCAATGTGATGACTGATTTTTCTTGGGGGGAAACTAATTGTCACCCAAAGCTGACCGCAGTAAATCTGTCTTTAAAGAACAGCAAGCACTGCTATCCGTGGGCTTAAACAGGGAGGGAGTGAGTGTGTGTGTGTGTGTGTGTGTGTGTGTGTGTGTGTGTGTGTGTGTGTGTGTGTATCTTTAGGGTTACTTTTATTCTAATCCAAGATTGTTTTCTGTGTGTGGTGGCTTTAAGGGGACTTGTGGTGGTGCAGTGAGTCCCTCAGGAGGCATGTGTGATCTTATTTGCGTCACAGCATCTTGCAAGTACAGTACATCCATGACACTAGCCTACACATCAAAGTGTGGTACATTGCTTGCCTTTTTCAAATCCATCTTGGGGCTGAAAAACAGAAAAAAAAATACTTGCTGAGAATAAATAAAATCCAAAGATCCCTGAGGGTTGTAAACAAAGCATTTCAGCAAGATTTAAATTATATTCATATTTATTTAAAAAAAAAAAAAGTGTAACTGGAAAAAAAAGGTTAGAGTATTTGAAATCCATGAAAACGACAGTGTTTGAACACATTTTACATTTAAGAATAAAGGTGAGTGACTGTATGCATGTTGTCAAGACATTGGTGGATCCTAGCTGTACCTGAATCCAGTCCATATTTTAGCCCTCTCTCTGGCTCAGCATGCAACAGCCAGCTATTTATCAATAATTCATACCAAAGGAGGTAGATGCAAACATATGAAAGATGACACAGACAGTGCAAAGTAACTATTAGATTACTTTGTTGTCACAATCACCAATAAATCATGTTTTGACAGTTTGTCAGATCCTCAAACTCTTCAGGTCTCATACAAAAAACTCTAAGGGGAAGCCATTATTCTGTATTACTTGCTTGTTATTTATGCATTTCTCTAACTCAATAACAGCACAAATACATTTTTCAATGTGTGCAACATGTATTGACTCTGTCAACCGAGTAATCTGGTGGTTTATAATTACAGTGCAATTTATTTGATTAATCACATTTATGATGCTGGCAGATGAAGCACCAGCCATATTAATGTAAATTATTAATCACTTCACATCATTAAAAATTCTGCTGATGCCGCCACAGCAATGATAGTCTTGTAACACTGAAAAGCTTAATGAGTATTTTTAAAAATTAGGCCAAAACATCAAATAACACTAGAAAGACGTCTTGGTTTGTGGAGAAGGATGTTGCACGCAGAATAAATACAAGAAATCTGAATTGCAAAACATCTGAAGGAAAAACAGTCATATTTTTATTTGTGGCAGCATATTGATTGCAGCAGTAGAATGCAGCAGTAGTATGCAGCAGATGTCACCCAGTTTCAGCGCATCGCCTCCTAAACTCCCATCTTCTGCTGCTTCCCTCTCAACTATTTCAGACTTAAGAGATTAGCAGATCTCAGCTATACGAGACGCGGCTGGATGAAATCAGTTTCACTGGATGGGAGACCACGAGCATGTTCCCACCCAGCATTTTCGATCGATGCTCACGAAACAGCCCAGAGGGACGTCTGCAAACCTTTGATGTTCCCTTGAAGACTCTATCGCTTCACGACTTGATTTAATTCCAGCCTCTTTGTCTTGAAGCAAATTAATTCCAGCTTGAAAAAGTGACATGTAAACAGCAGTGTCTCATTTCAAGCCCATATAGTTTACATGCACACTTTTGCATTTTGTAATTGTTCAGTTAATGTTACACATCTTGTAGCGTAAGTCATATCTGAACCTTCTTAACCACAACATTCACATGAAAGAACCAAGGTAATGAAGACTACCTGGCAGATTTGCTTATATTCTGTAGCGACTCTGGATTATACAGTTACTGTATGTTGTTTACTGTATACTAAGGTTTCTTCTTCTTCCAAACACTAGTAAAAGCACTAAGAATAGAAATGGCATTGAAGCTGAATAATTCAGACGCAGGGGGTGGAATACACAATCAGTTTTTCCATGAGCTGTCTAAAAGAAGAAAAAAAAAACATACAAGCCTTTCAAATGCTGATATCACAACAGCATATTACCCTCAGTGAAAATCTGTTTGTGTCTTATGTGTGTTGGTATGTAGACGTATTCATTTGTTGAGAGTGTGCGTACAACCATCGCCTAGTCATAAAAGGGCCAAGAGACACTTTACGCAAGGATGAGCTAATCACATCAATGTCTTCTGTGGCTCGAGTTCATTCAGATGCACTTAGTGGATTTATAGATGAATAACTGATGAGTAACAATGTCTCAAGAATTACTTAGAAATAGCCATCACACATCAGTAAATTATCTACAGTTGAGAAAAGCTGTTTCAGTGCATCCATGAGAGCCTACAAGGGCCTCTTTCCATTTGCTTTACATGTAGTTCAGTGGAAAGGTCTGTGTTTTAATGTGGACAGCGTGGACCGTGCAGACTGCAATGGGTAGAAACAACAGTTCACCCCACAGAGGGAAAATCCAACTCTTCAGCTTCCAAAACAGAACAGGCAGCACCTATACTTTTTATTTCCTACGTTCATGCCACTGCCCTCCTTCCTGTTTCCCTCTCTATGGAACTTGCGGTGCTTTTAACATTTGCCTAAACTGTACAAAAGAAATTCATAGGGCAGTATTAAATATTGAACAGCACAAGTGAGAATGTTTCAGTGCAGCTGGATGAGTAAGATGGAAAAATATTTCTATATTAAGGCAAAAGGCAGACCTCTCAACCAGAGATCATACATGATGTTCAGGTACAGGCACAGATATTGGCTACTTTTCTTACTAACTTTTTAAATAAACATTATTTTTCATAATCAGTTGATCTGTCAAATATTATTTAAATGAATAGGTTGATTGTTCAATATATGAAATCACACAATCTCAGTGGGAAACATGTTTTTTTGGTGTTTTTGTTTTTGCTTTGCATCTTTGCGTGATACATTGATTGAATAATAATCAGTAATCAAGTTTGGTGTAGATACATTTTCCTGTTGATTGAAGAAACATACGAAGCCATCATTCAGCTTAACCTTTCTATTGTTTAGCAGTGAGCAAAATTAACAGAAGCGAGCTGAGGTTTAGTATTTTTGCTCAGAAACATTCAGGCGCAACACACAGCTGCAGATGAACACCTAGCTGCTTCACAAATTGAAGCGCTGACCCTTCAGTTATGGGGAAGATTCGGGATGGTGTCTCTAATAACCAGTGTGCAACCCTGACACTGCGCGCTTTACACATTCCAGCAGGCTTTCATTACTGCACAGCTCTGAATTTCTGTGGGAGAACTCCTGCCCCCCCTGGGAAAGAGCTGTTTATATTGGCACTATTGGTATTGTGTTGTTACTTTCTGTCACCTTGTTGTCATTCTGTAGCTGCCATGTCCTTATGGTAGAGACAGGCGAGAGCAATTCCTGCTTGAACTGTTCACTGACAGGTAGAAGGTGCTGAGAGAACCAAACAGTGACTACATTATCTTTGCTTCACCGCACCGCTTTCTCTTCGCTTTTCTTGCTCTTTGCCCCCCCCCCCTCTCTTTTTCTGCGACTTTCTCCTTCTGTGAAGCTCCTTAATTCACTACGTCCCACCTGAAGTGACAGGTGTCAGACGGGCTCCTCTCATATTGACTAAAGACTGTGACCTTGGAAAAGACATGTCACATTCACCGGGGACATCTTTCCACTCGACAAACCAGTCAAGGGAGAGCAGAAATGAAAGTCATTACAGTTTAAATGCGGTTGTTAAACTGTATGATTTTAAAAATTGAAGTGGAAATAGAATATATATTTGCCACATTTTTAGGTTTATAATAACGTATATTGAAACCATGTGGTTAAAAAAAACCGTCACACTGTTTTAGCTGTTAGCCAGTGTCAATTCATTTCAAGAAAGCTGAAGAAATGAAAGGAAAATATCCACTGAAAACAATTACAAGAGGGAAAAATGTCTTGTTCTTTACCAACAGTGGCTTCAATACACCGTAATTCACTGCAGCCACAGGATGTCTATTTTTCAACCCACTAGAAAAAAAATCTTCCTCTAAACATTGTCATTATTGCTCTGCAATGCAACTGAGTGCAACAAGTGTATCCACATCTCTGGTGGACATCACAATGGATGCTGGGAAATGTTGTGAATCAACTGTAGTAGAATTAGACACGGCACGGTTATTACGTTACATTACAAAATAACACAAATTGATGATACGATGTAAAAATACCTGAGAATGGAGGTTTCCTAAAGGTAGTGCCAGGAAAAAAAAACAAAAAACATGCCTTTGTGAGAAACAAAACCACGCTTCCCTGGAATTCAGCAATTCCACATTTGAGACACTCTAACAATGCCACTAAATCACCGTGTATTCTGCTGCTGGGAGTTTATAGCACTGACAGTATTGGATTCAGAGATGAAAGAGCGGGGGTGGGTGGGTGTGTGGGTATGAAAGTAAATCATGGAGGATGGAAATATAGGAGGCAAAGCTTGTGAATGAGAGACACGCTGCTGCGGGCAGACATGTTAGTTTTCAGATGGAAAGCTCTGACGCTGGGATATCAGGGAGGGATCATTACTCTATATCCACCATTAACAATAAGCACAGTTACAGGATGTGTACCTTAATGAGATACATCTTCTTATAATAGAACAATTAATCATCACACACACCACAGGGGCCAAGCGACTGCAAGGTGCACCTCATTTCTCTTGACATCAGTCTCTCTGCAGCGACTTGTCACGCGCTTGTCATCATCTTTTTTTTTTTGAGGCCGCCATTTTGTCTCCTGCATATTAAACATTAAGGTTACCTCTATTTAGCCTTTTGTTTGGTTCAGTTTTGCATCATTTGTAGTGCAGGCTGGGTAACTGAAGGAGACACAGTTTGCACTCTCAATACCAAGCTGAACATGACAGATGATGTAGCGCGAGTTTAGAAATCGACACTTTGCACGAACAGAATGTGGAACTGCATGAAAGGAAAGTTCTTTTACAATCATTTGGGATATCACTGTGTTCGAGATGAAACGTGGATATGACTGCATGCATACAGAACGCTGACAAATTAAAGGAAAAAATGAAAAAAAGAAGTGTTTTAGAGAGGTGACGCGCTGCCACAAGAGCTTCGCTGCTCCTAAGTCTCTAAAAATCTATTCCACAGATGAAAACCATTCTCCTAAAATATTCCCTGATTAAGGGTTTGGATGATGGTGGTATAGAACTTTTTGGCTTATGACTTCAACACAAATCAGCCATCAACCATATGTCTATTGGTTGTGACCTGCTCAACTAGGGAGGGATTTTTTTCTTGTTTTGTTTACATAATTAGTAAGTAAAATTAGCCAATACTTGACAAGGAAAAAAGACTTTGAGTTGCAGCCACGCTATCAGCTCTGAGGCTGGACCACAGACTGTATTTTTATGGCAGAAGTATATATATATATATATGTTTTCTACTTTCCTCCCCGTCATCTCACAGCCCCCTCAGATTTACCTTGGTGTGTGCTGGCCTTCGTGTTGGGAAGCAAAGGTCTTAACACTGGTCCAAAATCTCCTATGGGTGTTCAATAGGTCGTGTCCTGGCGACCGTGAAGGCCATAACATATGATTCACATCATTTTCAATCTCACCAAACCATTCAGTCACCCGTTTTATATGGAAACATCTGCATTCACATTGTCACTTTTCCCAAAAGTGTTTCTCATTTTCCACCTTTTTTTTTTTTTAACCTGCCTGACAGCCAGTCACTAACAATTAATAATCAAACACCACTAAACAGTAACCAGTCTTCACTTAGTGCATGACTTTGACAGCACCACAAACACAAATAAATGTCTGCATGAACCTTCAAAGGCTTTTCATTAAAATAAAGAAATATTCCATAGTGCCACACATGTAGCTGAACTGTCAAAACAACAATAAAAGGCTTTTCATTCTTCACGCTCGTAGCAGCACATTTGTCTGACGGTGATCTGTTTTTGTTTTTTCCTCACAGCAGTAAGTTCGAGCAGGAGTGCTGATAGCAATTCTAGGTCTAGTTGACAATATGTGACTTCAGGCCTCTAAATCCCCCAAAATCAGATTTAGTCCAACATCACCTGGCTCGTCCGAAGGCTCCTGTGATCCCCCACCTCCAGCCTTCACACTCCACTAGCAGCACCCAGGGTTTGAGTGACAGGAAAGTAGTGGTTTATACTGTACAAATCCCGAGTTCTAAAAAAAATAAATAAAAATCCTATGTATTGTGTCCAAACTTGATGTTCAGCAATAATACAGCACAGCAGTGGACAGCAGTGGTTACCAGGGTCCTTTGGAGGAGTGAAAATATTATTTTGACAGCCTCTTACAGACCAAAGTGGTTTCATATGTGGAGATTTATCTCTTGTGATGGCTTGTCTTATGTGAAGGGGTGCGGATAGGTGGGAGTAAGATTGGATGTGATCTCTGTGAAACTTCCATCAAAACTGACAATATGGTGTCTACTGCTGGCCAAAAGAGATGAATCATTTTCAGTTTCCGAGCATACCTCATTTTTGTGTAACTCACTATTTTTGTTGAGCAAGAACATGTTCCTGAGCTCCGAATATCTTCTTTTATCTGGAGAAATGGATACGTGTTCTCTTTAAATGTTTGATTGTGCAGGCTGCACAGTTTCAACTGTTCTCGAATAACATCTGAATTATTGTTCTGGGACTCTTGATTGCATTTAGAGGCCAATATCCTCCACTCTCACCTTTGCTGTCCTTTGCCATCCTCATTTGTAATCTAGTTGGCACAGCCACCACTATTGGTCATGGCAGTGTAATTGTGACATTAGGAGGTGACTTGCTTCCAGAGGGATCCGAAAATGTCGTCCACAAATACAGCGTGAAAGTCACATAGCCTGGGCTGTGAGGAAGTAAACAGTCCAAATACACAGAGCTTGTTAGTCATGGTCCCTAATTACAAAACGGCTCCTGTAGGACCGTCCCAATTGTCCAATCTCTTCTGCACAGAAACGATGCCAGGGAAGCTGTCGGCATGCATGACTATTTGAATTTAAGATCTTTTCAAATATTTTCTCTCTTCTGTGATTGATCAGGATTTCAAAACACAAACTGTTTATCTAAGTCTCTGTCAGTTCAAGGTAATTGCTTTTCTTGCTGGCATTCCAAAAAAAAATAAATAAATAAATAAAAATACAATTACCACTTTGTGGGTGTATGCCTCTGCAACTCACAACTAGTTTCAGGTTACATCACTGTTTAATCAGTCATATAAAAAATTAACCATTTGTGTGAAATTTTGTCATAATTGCCGTGTGAATTCTTGAGTTATGGCTAAAAACATCTTTTGTGCGGTCACAGTGACCTTGACCTTTGACCACCAAAATTAAATCAGTTCTTCCTTGAATCCAAATGAACATCTGTGCCAAATTTGAAGAGAGTTCCTTGAGGGGTTCCCAAGATACTGAGTTCACAAGGCCTAAATAGTGTTTTGTGAGGTCACCGTGGCTTATTGCGTTCACAAGAATGGGACAGACAGGCGGACAACCCAAAAATATAATGCCTCCAGCCCTGGCTGATGCCGGTGCGGAGGCATAATAAGCTTGACAATATTTTAATATTCAACAGTGTTTGGATGTAATCGCTGTGTGATGCAGAGAGCCTATGAGAATCCATTGATGCCAAGACCTGCATGAGTCATAAAGTGAATCATAATGTGTTACCAGTGTGACAGTGATCTTTTATAATACCCATCATGCACATAGTATCTCTCATAATGTAAGTGATCAAAGATGGCGGCCATGTAATTGGATATGATTTCATTCATTAGGTGATGAGCAGCCGACAAATTGGGCCTTGTCCTCTGCCAGCAGCACGGGTCACAGCAATCAGTCAGTCAACTTGAAAGAGTCATCCAGGCACAATGTGGGATTACAGCATCAGCGATAAAGATAAATACTCTTCTGTGTGTCGCTGTAAAGTCAGCAGCGATGTTAAGTGTTCTTGTGGTAAATTTAGCTTCATGCACTGGGAAGAGCTTGTTGACTTGATGGTCATGAAGACCCACTGGTGTTCACAAGCATCAATACACAGCTTTTATTTTCTCCCACATGTATCAGGTGTTATGACTCACCTGCGTGTGCTCTCTGAGAGGTTGTGAGTGAGTGCGGACCAGTGTATATATCCTGCATGTTTATGTGTGAGAGTCCATAAAGCCTTTAATCCAAGCTCTCCTGGAGGAGCTCTGCATTAATTATTGCTGAGTGTTTTAAGTACAATACACCACAAGGCAGCATCTGGTGCCGGGTGAGGGAACTGGCAGGGGACATTTCCTGGGTCGAGTGCTCCCTTTACAAAGGTTGAACCTCAGCTGGGCTGCCGAGTCACAGCCCGCCTGCACATAAACTCAGTCCTCAGAAGTAGAATAATTGGATCATATGGATAAAGACACACATAGACACAGAATGCTTGTTTTTAAGGGACCTTTACCGTTGTGGTTTTATTGTTTTGTCCCAGTGTTGGGTCAAACATGTGCCACTAAAACTCTCCATTAAAGTTATAATCTAAGATTTTCAGGAAGTTAAGCCAAGTTTTGATGCTACTGTACATGGTCTGGCTTTTTTATGCAATATCATTCAATATATATATATATATATTTATTGATATAAAACTCCATATCAGAGCTGAAATAGTAAGTAATTAAATATTTCTACACCAGCTACACAATGTCAGAGAGAAACAATTTGCTTAAACAGTAATTGATTGTCTGATATTATGAAACAGTATGTATGTATGAATAAAAATATTAGAATGACATTTTATTGAAGATTTGTCACATAGCTTTGGTCAGAGAAGAGGTGGAGGTGGAAAAAACAGACTGATTGAAAGCAAACTGATTTCACTAAGAAGAAAAGTGTCTCCATGCAGACGCATATCCTCAGAGAAAAAGCTCCATGTGATTCAGTAGCTGTACTTTCAAGCTGCCTTCACATGTGAATTAAAATTACATTAGGAGGATACACTGTGTCAATGCCTCACTGCCACACTATAATGCAGTGGTGCCACTGTGTGGAAGGAAGCTGCACACACAAGACCTGAGGTGACTGCATTATAGTGTAGTTAATTACATACAGCAATACAGAACTAAAGTTTTAGCAATTACACTTTCACTTAAACCCAAAAATGCAGACATAAACAGTAAAAGAACGTTTATAGTTTCTAAGTAATGGATAAACTATTCTTTAATATATATTCAAATCAGCTGGAGAAAAAAAATCATCTTTTCTAATGGTATTTTGCAAGTTTGATAAAAATCGAGTTTACACCGGTCCACACCAGCTCCAGGAATCAGTGTCCACACTCTTAAGGCTGACGCTGGCAAAAACTACCTGCAAGATGAAACGAAAGCATTACAACCTTAAATAGTGTTACAAACACACTTGAGTACTGTGTGACAACCATTCGCTTGCTTTAAGCAGTACAAGTGGCGACTGACTGAATGAAGTTTTCCCCTCTGCATTTACTGTAACTGTGTGCACTCGCTGCTGAGACCAGTCGGAACTACAAACCCATAGAAACCACGACAGTTGACCCAACTTGGCTGCTGCTGATGCCAGCTCTCATACATACTCGCTGCCCTCTGCACTTCCTTTAGCCTGGAGAATACTAGAGAGACTTCTTGGGAGCGTCAGGGCTTGCAAGATTCATTCCTGTAACATGGTCAGGTCTGCTCGTGTCATACAACACACATACGAGTTGATAGAGTAGATAGAGTTTTGCTTATTTACTGTAAAAATACACTTGAGCATCAATATAGTTATCAGAGTAAGTTAAGTAACTTATGAGTAAGTAATAGATTTATTTAGCCTTTTTCTTAAGATTTTGTGAGGCCTCTAAGGCGGGCAACACACCATACTTAAAAACTTAAAACAGGCCTACTTTAAAGGTGCACACCCGGTGTACACCAAGGGAAAACGACACTCGAACATCCTGGCACTAGCTCAGACTAAATACGAGCAGAGGGGACTGCAAATTTTATTCAAGGATGGTTTCTTCTAAGTGCATCTATAATTAAGGCTCGTCTCGGAGGATCCAATCCACCCTGCTGAGTAAGTAAAGGTTTTGCTTTCACACTCTTTTAATTATGTCCTGATTTTCTTTTTTTACACCCTGGTCTTTACTCCTTACCCTGTTTTTAACAACTAAACAACAGATTGTTTATGACAGAGGAAGATAACAGATGCTCAGTGCAGGGTCATAAAAAAGGATGACACAATATATAATATATCCTGCCAGGACAGGTTATGATAGGTGCTGTCATAACTTATTTGAGACCTGCAGACACTGGACTAGCTTTGTTGTGGAAGAACCCGAGAGACTGACAACACAGGCACATAGATATGTATTTTCAAGCATAGATTCAGTTTTTTTATGTAAGGTGAAAATATTGTTTTGTTGGCATTGTTCCTTTTTTGTCTAAATTGGTAGTTGTATCTTCTTGCGGACTTTTACCCTCGGACCATCACCATGGTAAACCACGACTCAGCCCGAGTTGTGCTCATGTTTCTTGGATTACTTACGTTTTTAGCCGCGATCACATTAAACTCTCTGTCAGGATTCGGTGCTAAATCAGGTGAATATTTGTCAGATAAACTGAATCAGTTTAAGGTTGTGTAAAGTATGGTATGTATAAAATATATAATAAAATGTGATTATCTTGGTTCAGGTATTTTCCAGCAGAGCACAGAAGATGTGACACTCAAGTATTCAACACCCTTAACTCCTGCAGAATGGGCTCTGTTTGTCTGGGATTTCACATATCTTTGGGTTTTTGCCATGTTTATATACTTTTTAATGGGACTCTGTAGAAGGTAGGCTTCTGCATCATTTTCACACATAATTTACCAACAATGATTATGCTAAATGGCTGCATCACACCGCAGAACTGTCTTTTGTATTATTGCATGTGGCAAATCACTCCACCTATTCCAGAGGCACCAGCCTTCTTCTGTGCAGTCATTTTCTCTTTATATGTTGCAGATTGCTCTGACATTGCGATTATTTCCCCAAAGGCACAGTTTGTTTGCTGTGGTGTATTTTCCCTCCCTCTAACAACAGTATCCTCGCTCCCCGCAGGACTGCTTATGACTGGATGTACACCACGCCTGCAGTGTTACCCTATGGATTTCATGTCGCCATTATCATCAAAACATGCTTGAACATTACATGGCTGTTTTTGTTTGACAGAGAGTAAGTGTGTAAGTTCAGGTCGTCCACCTACACGTTCCTCTATTTCTAAAAAGCTTTTTTTTTTTTCTTCTTTTTTTTATGCTGTCGTTCACAATAATTTAAATGTTTGTTTTTCCATGTGTCTACAGGTTGTTGCTACCATTGCTGATAATATCAGCACTAATGACGCTCACCAATTACATTATCCTCTTTTTCTCCTGTCATGGACTGAAGATCTATGGAGCCTGGTTGAACAAATATCACAAGGCAGACCTCTGGCTTTTCAGAATATTGGTAAAACTATATCATAGCCCTTTTCTGTTTATCATTTCTCAATGAAATATATATTTGTTTGTTTTTTTGGTTCATAACAACATGTAAACAGGGAAGGAAGGGGGCTGAATGTCAGCCAGACAATCAGATGTCTTTGACTTACAGAAACAGTCAGAAATTCACACATTTAGCAAACAAAGGTGCTCTGTGGAGTGAAGGGCAACTCATATGGAAAAAGACAGAAATCTAAGATACTCTGAGTTTGAGTACTGTAAAGATTAAAATGTCATTTTATGTGGAAGTGTAGGGTAAATTTTAACCTTTATTGTACTTGAACATTAACTTTGTCAGTTGCTTTCATTTCCTTCTCGCTGCATTTGGAAACAACATGTTATTCTTATTGCTATGGAAAACATAATCCATATTTTCAGGCATAACACGATCTGTGTGGTGTATACATAATAAGCCGCTTTATAGGAAGCTGTAATTCCAGCTTCCTATTGCAGCGACTATCAGCATTGTCCACTGAAAACCATGTTTCTCCAGATTTGGTGATTTTGCAATTTTCAGAGAGGTTTTCCATTACGGGTTGAAAACATCGTCCTACTTCTTAACCTAAACAATCCAATTAAAGAACCATCAGAAAAATGCATTGACATAAAGCTGAAAACAGCTGTTTTTCTTACCTCATTAAAGTTGACATTTTGGAAATACATTGTTTTTATAGGTCATGTTGTGATACACATAATAACCAAGGAAGTGTCATAGTCTGAAGTCAACCTTTCCTTATTTCTTCTCCTATAAAATTTTGTATTTAAAGGAATGGTTGGGTATTTTGGAGAATACGCTCATTTGCTTTCTTATCTAGAGTTAGATGAAAAGATTGATAAAGCTGATGTTTGAGGGGATAGAGAGCCACAGAGTCCAACATAGAGGAAGCTATTGAAGCTTATCACTCTCTAAAATGACACTACATCATGTGAAGAAACACTTCAGCTTGGTTGAGCAAGGCACTGCGTAGGCCAATCATGTAAGTGGATGATCAGGCCGAATACACCCAAGGGAAGAAGTCTCTTGTTTACCACGAAGCACTGTTGCGTTTTACAGTTGGAAACTTAGAAGACTGTGACCATGGAGGAGAAACTCATTGCCGCCACGATGACTTCTTCAGAATTTTACAACCCTGCCATGGAGGAGTGCAAGGGCATACAGTAGATCGCTTCTTTCGACTTCTCTGTATCCACTTCTTTGTATGTTTCACTTGTATTCACGCTCAAACTTGGCCCTGTACAGTAGTTCTAAACACACGCCCATGTAAGGCCCCCATCGACGTGGAGTCAATGGTATAATTTGAAAATTCAAATTCGAATATACTATGTGAACTTATTCAACTTAATAGGGAACGAAAAGTAGAGAGAAAATAGAAGGTCTGGTTGCTATTCTCTTGCCACCCATTTCCCCTGGACGAGCGTTTCCCCTGTTCTCAGTCTTCATGCTAAACCAAGCCGACCATCTCCTGGCTGCAGCTTCATATTTACTACACATACATGAACGTAGTAATGATCTTCTCATCTAAATATAAGCAAGAAAAAAGCAAATGTGTTTTCCGGAAAATGTCAAACTACTCCTTTAAAGTCGCATTTTATTACAGCTTCCCATTCGTGAAGTCCCACTGCACACGGCTGATAAACTATAAGGTTAAAGAAGCCAGCCGCTGGTTCCAAAGCTGCTGGCTGCTCCATCACCCATATCTAAAGAGTGAATCCTCACCGAAGTGCTCAGTCCCACTGGCTCTGCAGAGTCTGTGCACCAGGCAACTGTGGTCTGAGATTAGGAGGCTAGAAGCACCCAAGTTAGGCCATAGCAAACCTTGAGATTGGTTTCCAGTCCCTCCTTGCCTCGCACTTCACTTAAAGAAGAGGTGATAGATATGGTCACGTGACACACCGGCATCCTGTGCGGTAGACTGTATTTGAAGCTTACAGAGAATCTGCCAAAAGCTGAAGGATTAAAACGCTGCCAGACGCCACAGAAGCTGCTCACGGCTTTCAAATGGGCTGCTTGTAGAGCTGAAACAATAAGTCCACCGCCATTTTTCACTATTGTCTGAGATTTTATAGACTAACCAATTTATCAACAAAAAAAATTTGAGTGATTGTTCATTTCAGGCCTAGCTATTTGCATTTCAACCGTTCAAGCTTTAACGTCTTCTTCCATTGTGATGAATCAGGTGCAAAATGGAGTAGCAGTGTACGCAACACAGGGGACCCTCTCCACTCTGCTGAGCCTGACGATTTACTTACAGTATCAGACAGAAACATCGAGATGTGACTGTGGAATGCTTTCACTGCTGCTGCTTCTGATGGTGCTGTTAATGTGGTGAGCCTGACTCCCTGCTGTGTTATGTTGTTTAGCTGGTGGGTGTTTATGTCTTCCCCTGAGCAGAGGAACCCAAATGCTTTGTCTTTGTCTCCCAGGTTTCTGCTCGAGAACTTCTACCTCGATGAGCATGTGCGTTATATTGTGACCATCTACCCTGTGGTAATCCTGTGGTTGGCAGGCACCCTGAGCAACTCTGGCTCTACTGAAAGTTACATTTACATCTTTGAAGGTACTGTCTGACACCTGAACTGAGGGAAATGAGCACCTTCCTCTGTTTTCTTCTTGGTGATTAATTGAATTTCTCTGATCAAAATTATATCTGATCTCTTCCTTCCTCTTCAGCTGTGATCCTGGCCATTTCCTGCATCATAATTGTGGCTCGCATTGCTCTGATCGCATGGAAGCACCACAAACGACCACTTTACAAAGACAATGGACTCAATATGTCACCGGTAGAAATTGCCTTGACACAAAGGAAACTCTTTCTTTGAATTGTTTGCTTAGAATGATGTTGTATTTTCCGTATTTTTCTGGATGGAAATGTTAGTTGACTTAAAATTTACAATGGTTATACTACAACAAATACAATTAATGTGTAAATACTGAAAAATTATGCATTAGTCCTTACATAAAACAAAATGAACAAATGTAAAAAAAAAAAAATTATGTATAATTTCTTGATAAATTTTTCAAAGGAATTTTAAAATCTAAATGTTCTCTTTTTTCTCTGCAGAACAAAATTAAATTACACTGAGCAAATGGTGGGTTATTAAGAGTGCTAGGAAAGAATTTAATCAGGGATCTAATAGAATTCAGGCGCAAAAATATTATAATTGTACTTAATAACTGTAAAGCCAAATAATGGCCAAAGGCGTAGACATAAATAAGATTACAAAAATGCATATGATAGTAATGTATGGTAAGGTAGACATTAATTATGACTAAGACAGAAATTTAAAAAAATCAATGAAGAATATCATATCTTCTTGTGTGATTGGATTTACATCAATATTTGTAAATCTCCTTGGAGCACATTTTATTAAGAAAGTACACATTTAGGCAATTGAACCTTTCGCTAAAAAAGAATAACTTCAAAGAGAAACAACATATTTAAAGCTGATCCTAACAATTTCTTTAATAGCCAATTAATTGTAATAAAACTGCATTCAGTTTGGTAGTTTTGCCTAATGACAAGTACAAAGACACGACGTTTGTAATCATATAAAATATGGAGAGGCAGTTGATTGACTTTTGAATCTTACCCGTACTCTCTCACACACACACACACACACACACACACACAAACGCGCACGCACGCACGCACGCACACACACACACACACACACACACGCACGCACAATGTAATCAAAGAGATAAAATTTAGCAGTTCAGCAATGCAAAGTCCAAAATATAAGATTGTGGTGACAAATATTGTGTCTCACAGCAGTCTGAGCTGTAGACACTATGGAGAGGTCCAAGATGTTTCTCCTCTCAGTGAGAAACAGTGACCATCTAGTGATACATGCTTGGAGCATTGCCCTGGCTGTCATCAGTCAGGTGATCTCAGACATCTTCTTTAGCCTGGTAAAGGACAGCAGCGTGCCCAACGGTGAGTGACTCGACTTCTACAGAATATTTCAATCATGTTGTCAGACCAAAATGTCATATTCAGAGCTTGAGAGGACTGAATTTGATGGTTTTCATAAGCTGGTCTTGTCCACGTGGTGATGTTACTGTGTGTAGTCAAAAGAAAAGTACTTTTGAATCTTCATCATCAGTAATGAGTGTTTAACTCACAATAAATGACACATACATATATTTTTCAGCTTTAATTGCTGCATATTTGGTTGTGAATAGTTATTGTTATAGAGAAATACTTTTTTGACAGCAAGAATATATTAAATACATTATCATAAATAAGGACATTTTTGCTGTGCACGTCTTACTGACGACCTTTGCCCTGCCAGCCATTTGATCCTGGATGGAAGCCAATTAAACTAACAAGGCCATATAACAAGCTTCTGCACTTGCAATATAGACTGGTAGTCTCTCACATAAAATGTCAAGTGCATACTTGCTGTGAACAAATCAAAACCCTGATTATAGATGTTACCCTATTAATATCCCAGTTAAAATGTGTCACTGTCCGGAAATTTCTCATAAATCCAAACCGAGGATCAGCTGTTTTCTTCTTCAGCTCTGTTTCAGACCTCATTCAGGAATGTGTCTGAGACCTTCTCCCTGGAGGTGACTATGGACTGGTGGTCGGAAAGTTACTGGATTATGATTGACTTTTGGTCGATGACTTGGCTTGTGGAGGCAGTGGTCAGCCTTTTTAAAAGGTATCAAAGATTTCATCTTTAAAACGTAATACAATACCAGAAAAATGGTTTACCAGCAAACAGTTAAATACAACAGAATGGTAACTAATATATCTGTTTAGAGTGCAGCCAAACAAAGTCATGTAGGTATGCGCAGCAAGGCTATTTGAATCTAAGGTATGGTGGACTCCACCACTAAAACAATTACATAGAGATGTGATTACAGTTAATACTTTTACTGCTCCATCTGTAGAAATGTCCTCGGTCCACAGTCTTGCAATCCGGAAATCCACCCGCCAGTATTTTATCTGATGTGGACTGTCATTAACGTTGCAAGAATATGCAGCATGCTTCTATGGGACAGCCAGTAAGTTATGCACAATGATGTTTTATCCAGTAGCACACACAACTGCAGCAACATTGACTCTCACAAAGAAATACATCCATAACTATCTAAAGCTGCTGTTGTTTTCCACAGCAATATATATGGAGCTGTCTTACTCAGATGGATTCTACCAGCCCTCAGCTTCTACATGCTCTACATGTCCTACTCTAACCTCAGCAAGCACAAAGCCTGGCTAGCCATCAACAACCCCAGTGTGATTTCGTGGACACGATACCTGGTGAGGTCAAATTTACCATTTCACCATCATCAGTTGTGTGAATTTAGAGGTATCTCTACATGAACGCATGTGATTTATTCATTTGTGGCAGACCCAGAACGGATTGGCAGTGTTTGCCTGGTGGTCTCTCTTGAACGCTGTGGTCGGTTTTGGTATTGTGCTTAAGTACAAAGCTGGTGTACCGGACCCACTGGTCAGCACCATCGTGCTCGCCATCGTCTCCTTGAGCACTATAACCTGGTAAGAACAGAAACACTGGAGATTTAAAGGCATGTCTAATATTTGATTTTGTGTTTTGGTTGTAAAGCAGAATTATGGACGTAAATGACTGAAAACACATTTTGCTCCCCTCAGGTTCATCCTGCAGAGCTTCCTGTTAACTAAGCACTTACGCTATACATTCGGCGTTTACACCATTCTCATTCTGGGCCTGGGTGCAATGTTCACGAGAAGCTATCGTTCCCATGACTTCACTGCAAACACAGTCTATTGCGGTAAGATCCTAAAAGAGAGTGGTGAATGCATATTTATCAGTCACATTTCTATTTTTATTGTCGACATTTACCCTGAGTTTCATGATCTTTAGGGTTTTTTATGCTCATGATGACCATCATGAGTCTGATCCATTTGATCTCTTCATGTTTGTACACGGAGGAGTCAAGCAAACCTCTTGCTATGGAGCCCTATCTGAACTTCGAGGGCTGTGTGACAGTGTGCCAACCAGAGGTGAAGATCAAGCAGAAACTTCACAACTGACATCAACACGAGAGCTTTCTGCAAAATCTGTTTTCATTTGGTGAAAAAACACAATAAAGAAAACCCAACTTGTGTATTATTCATTTCACAGTCACAATATCTGACCATTTATCCATGGGTCTAATTTAAATGTGTAAACAGTTATCATTTGCAAAGTGTGCACTTTACATTAATGACCCAAAGGGGGCAGCAAATACTCACTTCACACTGAGAATGTGACATGACAAAGAGAGATCTGCTGTACCAGAAGGTGGCACAGTGGTTCAAAGCTTTTATATGGAAAATCTGACATAAAAATCATTTTATATTGAAAATCTCTTTAATGGAATTATTGAGCAGAATCTTCAAAACTGATTTTCATAACTTAAAAAAAATTCCAAATCAACCCAAAACATTTTAACAAATATTATCCAGTGTGGTTCATACTATTTGTGTGTTTTTGAGGCCACATTTGATCAGTCTTTCTTCAAAAACAGAAAATCCTGATGCACACTTTAAAAACTCTTAACATAAGCTGTACCAGGATAAGGTTACAGAAAACAGTAAACATCATAGCTGGGTTTCTTACTCAAAATAATGACATTTTCTAAATTGGTGGACAAAAAAAGTTCACAGTGAGAGACCCTCTCTGGGTCTCTCTGCCATGATGCCGCAGAGATTGTCACACATGCTTCAGTTTATAAGTGCCCTCTTTCTTGATGCGGCTTAAAGAATGGAATATCAAACATGCCCATTGGCTGTGGGGAAGAGCCGCACGACCTTTGATGAGGACGCCGGGCTGAATGGAACCAAACATCAGATGAAAGCAGCGGAGGGAAAAAAAAAAAAAAGACAATAGGGATACAATTAATGTGTCCATGGATGGACATGCTGACTACACAGCTGAGCAAACTGCTCTCCATTTGTGGCACGGTTTTATTTGGTGGGGCCATAAATAAATTAAATGCTAAAAGCTTACTGGCTGGTTATCTCCACATATTCAGAAACACTATTTCCTTAAGACATTTCCTTGATTAGTTGAATTGAGAATTACCAATTAGTTTAAAAAAAAACTACTTAGAAACCATCATTTTCTTTTTCCCGGCTGTTGGTGAAGTGTTACTTTGGTGTTTGCAGACAAACATTAGATTGCAAAAGTGCCTTCTGTGGTGGGTGGATGTCTGCGACCCTGATCATAAACTCATATTTGACTGCCTCATTTGGAGGAAATTCTGCAAAATCTCCAGCCTCATAATGCAGAACTGATTTGCCTTCAGGGTCATCGCCGAAAGAGACCAAGTTAGAGCACATAGGGGTGGAAATTCACTAATTACAAATCCGATCACTGTAATTTAGTCGTGTATGTTGAGTATGTTTGAGTTAAGTAATTCAGCTTCTATAAACATCAATTTTGATGGAATGTTACACTTTACTCCGCTTGGAAATGCAGGAATCACAGAGCTGTGCTCAATCAGGAAGATTTTCAGTTTACGTTTAATTCAAACCTTTTTGCCATCATAAGGAAATCTGTTAGTTTTGCTATAAGTAGAGCAGAAATGATTAGTTGATTAATCAGTTAGTTGACTGACAAAATTGATTAGCAGCTATTCTAATAATCAAATAATCATTTAAGTCATTTTTAAGCAGTTTTTCCAGTTTTTGAAATGGGAATATTTTTTGGTTTTCTTTGTCTTCTATGATAATAAATTGAATATCTTTGGGCTTTGGACTGATTCAAAGGCAAAAGAAGACATTTTAAGATGTCACCATGGGCTCTGATATTGTTATTTTGTGACAATTTACAAACCGAAGCCCGAGCTAGAAGAATTTATCATCACCACTTTGGAGATACTGTATTAAAAGAGAGGACAGCGGTGAATTGGAGGAGCAGAGTCATAAAAAGTCTTAATTCAGAGCTGGATAGTCTAGCGGTCTTTTCACCTCTGACAACATAATGCAGCAGCTTAGTTGGTTAAAAATAGCAATGGCTTTCTACCAAATTAGGCCCAGTTTTCTTACAACACAACAGTAAAGATTTCTTAGGCAAGAGCAGAAAATGAGATTCCCTCATACCATTTACTAGCATGTATCAGATTACACAGGTCCAATCAAATTTTCTTTTGAACTTAATTTCTATTATTCCCTCCCCGCCAAAAACAAATTGCTCAATTTTTTTTTTCTAAACACCTACAAGTGTTCAAAGTAATTTAAAGATATCAGGTGATGCTGCACTGTTGAAAGTAGCTGCAAAGTCCATTAAATTGCTTCATGGATGTGACTCCTGCACATATTGCACTGTGGTGTTATCACATCATTCCTCTAGAGTGCTAAGGCCGAATCCTCCCTGGAATAAAGCACTTGGGGGAAACGGCAGACGTGAAGGAGGAAATGGAGGTGTTTTACCGTCTGGCAGCCTTGTAATTGTTTCTATACTCTCCAAAGACTTTTTCCTCCATAAGAGAAATAACCTAGATATGCAAATGCGCATTCCCCCAATTAATTTAATTCATATAATTATGCAGAGAAAAGGAGATTGGGTTGGAAAAGAAGTCTTACCTTGTGCCAATTTGTCCTCCCACTCAAGCCCCCTCACTCTGCAGGGTACAGCTAAATTAGCTTGGAATTTTGAGGCATGCTCGGCTACACAGATGAGCATCAATTATCTGTAACATTTTAATGAGTGGTCTTCAGCCTATTGGAAACAACAAACAGTGAGTTGGTGGTAGTAATCAAAGTGACTTTATACGTAAGCATGACCTTATGACCCCCTTTTTGGTGCTTTTTAATGTTTTAATTTAAAATAGAGTTTTACATTGCCCTTTACTGTATGTTCAAGCAAATTTCACTGTGCTCCCCTGTGAGCTCTGGTTAGGTTTTCTTAGCAGGATTTAAGCCTCATATGCTACACTGAAAGACCATCTGATTAAGACTGTCATCATAAAAAACTCCTATTTAATTTGTGAAATCATTCAGGATTAATGGATCCTTAATTTTATATGTTTCATTCTATTGGGGAATGTCTTTGTTTTAGGTTCTTTTTAATTTAGAAGAGATTTTCCCAGTTTTCAGGATTTGTTAGATATAGTATAAAATGACAAGAAAGTAAATTATTAAAAGAAACAATGTATTTGAAATCAAAGCTGCTACCAGAAATGATGAAATTTGTAACCAACTTTGTCTTATATGACTTGTTTATCTAATCCACTCAAGAGAGTGGTTTCAATCCTAAATAAACTATAGTTACTATAGTTTTTTATAACTCTAATTTTATGTTTAAGTGATCCAACAGATTGCCATATTTATTATTATGTACAATTTACATTATAGATTTACTTATTTTTAGATTTACTTACCAAGTTTCAGGTGTCTCACAGCTTCCAATATAACAATACCACAGAAGTAATAATACAAATCACGACTTTCATTACAGTAAGCACAGTATATGTTGGACCTGTACCAATTCTCCAATGAACAAGTTTTGAATAATGAATTTCTGTTCTACTGGTTCAACATGTTAAACAGCTGATAGAGCAACAACAACAACAACAACAATAACAGCAACAACATGTTGAAGTCTGACATACTGGCTTTCACTGGAAGCAAACAAACTTCAACAATCCTCAAATAATACAAAAGTGGCACAGTGATGCCAATTAGCCTGGTAAAACAATTAGAATATATGTAAATGCTTTGAATTAATTAATCCCATGACACAGTTACACTAATTAGCTAGTAATCCCCAACTCCTATTGCTCCATATTTAAGACAAACCCACTCAGTCCAGATATGGGGACAGCAGACGCCAAAGAGTGAAATCTGTAGGAATAATTATTATTTTAAATGGATGATTTTTTAAAAACTAGATCTGACTAATTAGTCGTACTTTTCTGTCAGTACGGATGAGCAATGACAAATGTAGCTTTCTAGGACGCAGGCAAACCAACAAGGAACTTGTTGATGTTAATCAAAAGATAAAGACTTTAATTTACAGTTGAAATTAAGGGATCCATAATTATAGTGAACACAGGTCTCTAGTAGTCTGTAAATGACTTTAAAAAGATAGAAATATAATTCAGTGCAGCATGTTTAGAAGCAGTCTCAAGAGCGGAACAGCTGACAACTGGTGATTGTCATATGTCTACAGATGTTTTTCACATGTGTTTTCACACAAGGTGAACAAAGTAATTCTGCTTCTGCGATGTGAGAGAAGAAAAACAACACGGTCAGCCAGGGGTTTGTGAGGGCTAAGTTGATTGAATGTTGAAAGATGCATAAACAAAAGTGCCAGCTGGAAGAAAAAAAAAAACTGAAGATGGCTTGTGCTTGAAACACTGCAAAATAAAACAAGAAAATTAGTATTTTGAGAGTGCAGCCTAGTTTCATATTTGATTCAGAAATATTGAAATTATGTCAAAATACAAGGAGTCTTCATGCACAACCCAAACAACTTTTTTCAGTTGTTTGTGTGTTACTGTTTAGTCAGCATCGCCTTGACTTCAGTTCATCAAGAGCGCAGCAAACGGATCTAAAATTGCGTATTAAATAAAAGCGGCCATAATTACTGAATACCTAAATGAAAGGCTAACTGTGTCCCTCTGTGTCCAGTCTTTATGGTAAGCTAAGTGAAAGCTTCATATTTAGTGAACAGACTTGAGGGTGATATCAATCTTCTCATCTAGCCCTAAGCAAGAAAGCAAATAAGAGTAAACTAGTGCTTTAACTACAGATGGATCAAAACTTCTAGGCTACATTACGTACTGCTGAATGTTTCACCATCATAAACCACAAAACAAGAGGTTCAGATGTCCTAATTATGATATGAAGAATACTACAGCAACCTGTCACATAAACCCATTAGTAAAATACTTCTCCATATGTTGTTGAGTTTCCTTTAAAGTCATTATTGCAGGGGAATAATTATCAAAATAGGCTTTAAGTAATACAGTCATATTAACATCTCTTCACCCAATATGTAATATTATTCTCAACTAGAGACCCAAGCTTGCAATGAGCCTGTAAGCAACCCTTCAAAACAAATAACAATAACCTAGAGGGAAATATGCAGCGAAACAAATTCAGCCAATAACGCTGACAACACTCTGTAACATGAGTATTCATATTTCAGCACTTTGCAATTCATCAGTGTAAAGGCATCATAATTTCACATGCCAAAAAAAAAACAACCAATGAAAAAGAAACTCAGCAAAAACAACAAATGAGACACAGTTATTAGCCTACCAGTGCAAACAGAGGATGCCAGAAAAAGCTGAAGTTAGCTAAAACTTAGCATCCAACATAGTACAATATCTAGGCCACAAACAGATCATAAAGCATTTTAACTGCAAGAACCATAATGTTAATCACCTAAGCACAAAAACAAAACCCACAGTAGCATGTTAGCATAAGTACCTAGCGCTTACCTTGTGAAGCTGACAGGAAAAACTCCACTACTGGCTTTAAGTGCACCCTGAAGGCAAAAAAAGCTCTGATAAACCAACTGTACGCTACCAGCTCAGTACCAGACAGAATACAAACAGTTAGCAACTAGCTGGTGAATAAAATGGAGAACTTAGCAGCTGTTAATTATGTCAGTGGAGACCAAAACAAAGCTAAAGAAAGAGGGATTATTGAGCGTACATTCGCAGGGTGGGCAGAAACACGATGCTAATGTTGCTCCATGTCTGTTGGATGTGGGGATGTGTTTATGCTGTTTGTTTTTGCAGCACACAAATCGCCCAAAAAAGCAAGTTTATTGACCTCTTGTGTTCATAGTGTTGATATCTATGCTGATGTCGATGCTGTTTGTTGTTAATAAATATCAGGATCATCAATATCATTATGCCATGGCTGTATTCACTCTTTGCCCACTGGGAGTTTTTGCTTGTCCAATGTGGCAGCGAAGCTAAAATAAACTTCATTTATTAAATCATGATGATAATTTTTCTAATATGATTACATTTGTTATGCTCAATATATCTTAACTTGTTAAAATCTAATTTCAATGTCAAGGAAAATACCAATACAGTATCTGTACATGAGCAGACGAATACAGTAAATAAGCAAATGTCATCTTGAAATAGTGCTGCAAGCTGTGTCAATGTGGCAGAGTGTCTAACTTAAAAATTCTATATTATGTTATATCAAATGAGCATAACAAAGGACTGAGGACTGAGTGATGCAACTGTAGACTTCCAGTCATTTCCAGGATCAAAAGCTCAGCTGCAATCCACAAGTTAGACTGAGGAAGATGACAGGCTCACCTTCCTAAATTAGATGTGTCACTAGTGACTTCACTTTAAGCAAACCAACAGGGCAAATCAACCGCAGACACAGAAAATAGGACAGTATACCCTTATTGTATGGCGTCTGGCAAGGGATCAGTTTCAAGTATCTGACTCATTGTACCCCAAAGGTCCAGGGTCTCTGATTGCAGCAAATTACACATTAAAGGGCCCTTCATACTGTTGCAGAAGTGCTCCCGACACACTGGCTGCTGTCTGAGAAGATATGTGATACGTGGGGTGTGTGTAAGAGAGTGTGAGTGTGTGCGTGTGTGTGTGTGTGTGTGTGTGTGTGTGTGTGTGTGTGTGTGTAATTTATTTTTCACTGAGCAAGGTGAGAGGAGGATTGGAAGAAATAGGCCCAGGTGCCAGACACATGAAAAGGAGCGAAATCAACAGGCCCTGACAGTGAAGCTGAAACATGCGTGCGTTAGCCACTGAAAACACAGATGTTAACAAACAACCTAATAGTGTACATTTAAAGAGGTTCCTGGCTGTAGTAGAGCAATATTAGATAACATATTGTAATTCTAAGCCACACTTATTCACTGTTGCACATGAAAATGCTAATGTCATTTTAAAGAAATATGAAGCTTCAGCCTGTTTTACCTTGGCCGGTCCCTAGGAGCAGTAGACAGATGGTTCCTATGAGTTTCCTGGCATATGACCTTGAGTGCTTTATTAATTTCCTTATTTTTTTTAGGGCAATACCTCAGGCTATTCACCTAAAAGATGAGTCAGGGGATCACTTGAGGCATAAGATCTGAAATTAGACAATTTCCAGTTAAAAAGACTTCAACAGTTCATTAACTATTTCAATTATAAATTCTTGTTGAAGAATAATTAAATTAAAATGATCAAATTAGCTTTTGTTTTATGTGTAAGCTACTCTTTTCAATTATTCAAAGGATAGTAATTATTTAAGGTATTTAGTGACGGATTTGTTTTAACATTAAAAATGGAAATAACTGCATGCAGTCGTCTCTGCTAGATTTATGCTTAAATTCATTGACAGCATTTTAACGTGCTAAATGCAGAGGAGATTATTGTGCAGAATAATTCTATGGTGAGGTTGAGATGCTTTGAAGTGCCCAACACAAACTGGCATTTAACTGCTTGAATTAAAAAGCTTCATTCAAGAGAATGACAAACCCATCTGGAACAATCAGATTCTCCCTCAAGAGTTTGAACTGGGAATTCATTTAGGATAAAAGACATGTGGATTCATGTTTTGACAGACATCTATAATGCCTGTCACACAGGGAGTGAAGTGACCAAAGATTCATAATGCATGCACTGACTCATTGTGTTTTTGAAATGCTTTGCACTCAATGTGTCATCTTTGGAAAGGTGTGAATAAGACTGAATACATAATCTGCATCGTGGTCATTCAAATGCAAGAGGAAAGAGACAAGGAAATCCTTCCCTGCCTGATAAATCCACATATAAATTGACAGATCAGTACACACCATAAGGGAAAATAGCACTTTAAGAACATATTTACTCCGCTGAAAACAAATAGTAATAGCATCTCTCAGATTCACCCAGTCAGCTAACTTGTGTGAGGACTCATGAATAAATAAGTGCTGGAAGAAAAAGCGTTGTATACTGACATTGATGTTGACAGCAACACATCATATATCCTTGCAGTAACAATTTGACCATTTCTTCCTATGTTAACTTTCATTCTGCCATCTGCTGCTGCTTGAAATGCTAGTAACATAGCAGTGTTTCCAGTTTTCAAGTTGACAGCACGACACAGGGTCAGAGCAATTTATCAAGATGATTACTGTACAATATCGACATTTCTGTCCCCTATATTATGTGCAACAACTAAGAACCGGCTGAACAGTTCAGGGGAGATCACTAAGGTGGAATGACAGACTGTGTGCATCAACCACAACTTCAAGAGAGGAAATAAAGAAGATATTTGATTGAGAGGGGTGTGTGGTAAAAATCACAACTCACCAATTAAAGAAAGATGTGTAAGAATATGTGCTTGTTTGCTATTCATCCTGGGGTCCATAAAAAATATTCATAGTGACAATTAAAATCATCACAGCTTACACACAAGTGACAATTACATAATGATAACTGGAAACTGCAATTTCTGAAGAAATTGCAGTGGGATTACTGGTTTCTGCTATTCTAATTTAGTTTAGCTAAAACTTAATTGTATTGCTGCCTTGAATTTGTATGAAGAAGCAGTTGAATTAGTGTGAAGAGATGGGGAAAAAAAAGGGGGAAAGAGATGAAGAATGCAAACTGTAGAGGAAACAGTGAAAAAAAGTTTAAAATGTGAGTCATATTGTGGAAGTGAGTACACAGAGAGAAACTGAGCTGCATTTCCTCGTGCATACCCTACACTGTAAATCCCAATTCACTCACTCGATTTAAAAGTTTATTAGAAACGGCCTGCACACAAAACTTGTTTACATGCATACCAACTATGGAGGCGGTGGAAACCGTAAGGCAACGCTTGCCGCCCTGAACAATAGAACCAACCTCAACCCAGACCAGATAGGCGGACTGCTGGCCCTCTGCCTAAACACCACCTATTTCCAGTAAGGCAGACAAAAGCATGGCAGTGCCATGGGCTCACCAGTATCTTCCATCGTAGCAAACCTCTGTATGCAAGAAGTAGAAAGCAGGGCCCTGAACTCTTTCAGAGGAACAGCACTGAGCCACTGGTTCAGATATATGAAAGGAAGTGCATGCCTTCATAGAAAACATCAAGTTCACGCAAGAGGATGTCAGAAACAGCAGCTTGCCTTTTATGGACTTTGCCGTATACACTGAAGACGACAGGAGCCTCCATATTGGAGTATACAGGAAACCCACCAACACAGACCAGTACCTACTTTATAACTCTCACAAACCACCGGAACACAAACTAGGAGTTATCAGAACCCTGCAACACCGAGCTGATAATGTGCCAAAGGTAAAATTTCGAACATGGACTTAAGATAAGATGGGTGCCAGGGGAGGCAGCTAGCTTGGCCCCATCTCGGAGCGGTGCGGAGCTGCAAGCTAGCTGCCGGAGGAGGGACTTATCCCCTGAGAGAAAAACATAACTGTGTGTAGTACATTTCATGACAATCCATCCAGCAGTTGTCAAAGCAAGCATTTTGTTCAAAACCTCAAACATCTAACTAGGTTGGAGGAGCAGTTTGCATTTAAAGAGGAGAGGAGATAGGACGACATTGAATAGATGACAGATTTATGGCTCCACAGCAATAATACAATTTACACAGCGCTGCAATTTATACACAAACTACATGAAATAAAAATGTAAAGATAGAGCTCTTTCAAAATGGGAAAATAATAAACAAAATACAAAAATAGATCAGTCCCCTTCATATTGAAATCCACAACTCCAGCACTCCTATGAAATTATGGAGTCAGAAAAGCAAGAGTTCAGTTTCTTTGTCCCTGTGCAGATTTGTGTGTTGGATGTTCTGTACCTGTGACTAGTACTACTACCTGGGCAGAGTTAATAGTGTGCATGCTTCCTTACCTGGGGTCCATGTGAATTAATCTAACTGGTCAGATGTCTTCTATGGACACACCATTTCCACGTTCATCCACAATCTCACAGGTTAGGCTCGCCATCACAGATTCCTCACAGATTTTATCTGATAAACAAAAACCAATCTACACAAATAGTGCAGAATGATAAGTTACTCTGTTCTCTATGTCTGAAATAAAACCTCAATGTGCAGTGTAACCAATAACTAAGGATATACTTCATTTAACATGAAATGAATTACTCTTTATATGTGCATATTATATGTTTATGTATTTTAACATAACCACTTTTACCTGTAACATGTCACTTTTCACTGTTTCAACATTTTTTACGCATCACATTTTATGAATTAAATTATCACTATTAACCTTCCAACATACACCTTCAACAATCGAGCTCAGTTCAACAACAATACAACTGTACTACAAACATTAAGACAAGTTATCTCCACTGACAAATGGCTGTAATGTAAATGGGATATGTACAATGGGCCTTTATTATTATATATTTTATTACTTTACTTTATTATTATATATATTTCATACAGCTTGGAGCTGTTCCACAACTCAAACCAGCAATTGGCGCTACGATACCCTTCTAACTGAGGGCCAACGGCTAGCGATAAGCACTCGCGATTAGCGTTAGCGATCTTCTCAGAACATTAAAACAATGATACAAAACACACCAAAGTACAGAGCAAACATTAGACAATAATTGTTATTAGCTCGACTGCTTTTTGTGAAAAGTATCTGAAATTAGACAGGAAATATATCGTGTATTATCTCTCCTCACAGTTGCTAGCAACAGACTGGCAAAGAATGTGTGCTAAAACTCACCGGGATTTCAACACTAACAACTCGACAGAAGCTGTCTCCCTCAAGTTCACAGTCAGGATTCTAATAAAATAACAGCTTATTAGCGCTGACATGTATAAATATTCAAGGGTTTTCTGTGGTGTTTCCTACCAAGTATTCTTTAGCTGATCTGCAGCACGTTCTCAAGCCGTTTCAGGAGGAGGTCACAAGGGAAAGTGAAGGGCTTTTGGGAAACAGCACATAGCGCTACCTACACTAGGTGTGCAGAGTGTATTGTGCTCCCACGGGAAACAACATGAAACCACCATGGCAACCACACTCCTAATCGATATATAAGATTTTAGTACCCCTATGTATTATATACGGGTTACACATGGTTGCAACATATGATCTTAAGAACCATGCAAGCTGCTCTGTTTTGTACTACTTGCCATATCTTCAGATTACAGGTTCACGTTGCTGGACAGTAATTAAGATGGAATAAAACCAAGTTCTGAGTCTTTTTATTGTCTAACTGTTTCTTAAGTCAAATATTTCAAACGCTTATTTCCCATTTTAGTGGGTAACAAGGTACAATTACAAAATAATGCTTCCATTTCAGTATTAGCAAATTTCAGAGAAAAGTTTCTCCTTGTAAATTAATGCCTGTGCAAGACAGTAAGTTTTGCAATGGCAGGAACAAAATTTAATCCAAAAGAACAACACAACAGCATCAGTATTCACCACAGACGTGCACAAACATCTCTCTGAATCACAAAAATGATATTTTTCTACATCATTAGACTGCATGATATTGTCAGGTTAGAGAACACACTGTTGATGTACATGGTGTGGTGCAGTTATTGGAATGCATCCTGTACCCGAGGTCATTGTCACATTGAGTCAACCTTTAAAAAAAAATCTTTTTTGAGCACACACTAGGTGGGAACATTGATTTTTTTTTCTGCTCCCTGTGTATTCTCGTCAAACAGGACCTCCACTCTCCTCCGTCTTCCCATTGAATCACTTTTTCTTTTCCTTCATCCACTGGGCCAGTGCTGCTTGCCTCAGCACATCACAACCTAACACCTTGTCTGTCTGAACCTACTCCGCTCCAGCCAACTACTGACACACACTGATACTGTAATTAGGAGAGGGTGGTACAGCGCGAACAGATGTCATTAACTTTCAGGAAGGAGTGACAGTAGAGCTTGACAGCGTCAACCTTAAGAATTCAAGTTCAAACGTTTAGCCATTTATCTTCCACAGCACATTTAACCTGTTTCATTATTTATTGTCACCTTAGGACATCTTACACACAGGCTTTTCTACTGCATGTGAAATTAATAACATGAAAGTGTGTAAAAAAAATAAAATAAAATACTGAGCAGCTAATAAACAGCTCGACGCTACAATTACCAAAGTGGTGTGGAGCTGCACTTGGAAACAAATGCACCAGTGAAAGATTCAATAGATCATGATACTGCGTCATCAGAGCAGTCCAGGTTTTAAAACACATTTATACGTATGACTCAGATGTGACATTGTGGGATCATATGCAGCAAACAGAAAGTGACCTTATGTGAAATCCCATGTTTCTCTGTGTTTAACATTCAGTCACTCATTGCACAATTACTGCAGGCCAGACCCTAAGGCACACCGCTGAATTTATGTGGCAGGTTTAGCACCAAAGTCCCTGATCCGAGACCGCGTCCCATTTTTCTCTCTGGTCATTTTTCCAGCACCTACAACATCAAGTTGTATTTGCTGACAGTGTTAAATTCTGGTAGTAATAGGAATAATTGATGACTAGCTATTTATGGGGATGAGACCAGTCTGGAGGGACAAGGTCAGAGATGTGATTTACAGTAATGTGCAGAGAGAAAAAATACCCCTGAGACCAGAGGGAGTGTGATGCTTGTCTTCAGTATGAGCAAGGTGAGTCGTATCTGCTCGGAGCAGCACACAGTGTGATTTTTCCGGTGACAGACTTAAATACTATAAGCTTGATTAGTGTTCACACTTTTTCTTTTTTGTGAAGACAGAGACTATACTGCACGATATGAGCCCTCCCAGTGTTTTCATCTGAGCTTACTGCAGTGCACTTTCAGCTAAACAGCTGGAAGCACAAGTATGTCATCTGTTTTAATAGGGGCCGCTTTGCACTGACACTTTAAACAGGTTGCATTAGTGCCTTCATAGCCCTATAATTAGCAAGACACAATTTTGCAAAGCAGGTTATTCAGCAGTGACTGCAGAATTAACTGCTAAGCTGATTTGATTTTGTGCAGCAGCATCACCTGTATGGAGGAGTTAAGTGGGGTGGGGTGGGGTGGGGGGGTAATTAGAGGGGTTGGGAAGGCGAAAGGGAAAGGGCACTACAGCTTCTCAAATATGTTTTTCCTCGAGCAGGTGATGATGTGATAAACTCCTAGTGTGCCTTAACATGCATGCAGCAGCATATGTCATGGTTACTAATTGAACCACACTCACTCTCTTTAAGCAGGTGTTTCAAACAAATCCCATGGATTAGGAAGAAGTGTTCACACAAGCAGCAATAAACACTTATTGTAACCTCCAAGGTTGCTGAGGTAAAAGAGGTGGCTGGTGACCAGTTACTGTAAAGCCACTGACTGTGACATTTACACTGCAGTAGCAGCTGAAACCCAAGTGCATGCAGTGTTTTAATATGGGACTTAATGGAGGCTGTGATGCAACAAATACAGGCTCTATTTTTTCTATGATGGTCCAACAACTTTTATATGTGTTTCCATTTATTATCAGTTACTGTAGTTTCTATGACACTAAACAGCCAGTTTATAGTCAGGGCACTGCTCTGTGCTGGTGCTGTGTTATATTATAGGACATAGCTGAATGTCAGTTACCTTCACAGTAACTGCCTGACATTATCAAGTCTGATAGGAAGCATAGATCTTTTTTTAGATCAGCCTCCCTGCTCTTCAGCTCCATGTCTGTTGATAGAGAAGGTAATTATCAGTCATTAGCAAGATCATTTATTTTCAAAATGAAAACATCTTTAAAGCAGGTTGTTAATGGACAGATGGTTTGTTGAACAGTTTCAGTGTTCTCTTCCTGTAAGTGGAGTCTCATTGCAGGAGGCGACTATGATGGTTTAATTAAATGTATTGTCCAGGGAGATGTTCTCAGGACATAGTCACGGGACAAAGGAGATGTCCCACTGGATATTCCAGATAGAACCCAATCGGAAGAAACTTGATTACAAGTTGCCAACAAATGAGATTTGAATTACTTTACGGGAAATGTGGATTAATCTCAGTCGGCGGGAGATGGGAGAAATACCCTGGGAGTTTCATAGGTGGTCGCGTGGAAGCATCATCCATCATAAATCAGCGGGATACCTGTCTCCTCGTGCAGCCTCTGATCACTGCGGAGTAAGACTAATGGGAAAGGAGGGAACGTTTTCTGAGCAACACCGAGAGTGTACGGAGACAGAGGCATCGTCCTCTGCCACACCGCACGCCTCTGTAAAGAAAAAGCTGTTGCTCGCGGGGGAAGTGCACGCCAGAAAATAACACACGCACTCAAGTCTCCCACATGCCCAGAAAACGCAGTGTTTGCCAGTTCCCCCTTCCCGATCCAGTGCGTGGTTCATTCCAGCGCCTCTGTATCCTCAGTGCGAGGTGTCTCTCCGCTGTCATCAACACTGAGCCAGGCGGTTTCAATCAGTCCTCTGACAAGAGCAGCCAAGTGAATTTCGATGGAGAGGTTGAGACCGAGCAGAGATCTTCTCGTGCAGGACTGCCGCGTGCCGAACTGTTGATGGGGTGAGTTATATATATATATGTATGAACCGTTGGTCGCCGAGTTTTCTTTTCAAACAAGAAATAGCATTTAAAAGTGAGGCTGTGTGTCTGAGATGATGTGTAACAAGTGTCTTGGCTGATTATCATCTTATAAGCAGAGTCTAGTGCATACAGGAAACCTCGTGGGGCAATGGGTGCACCATGGGGAATTGTAGCCTAAATGTTGAATGATGAAAGTTATCCATGGGGGAAAAAAACACTCACATTTAAATCTCTCATAAAGTGTGAGTTTCTATCAGTAAAGCACATGTACATGTAGTTTTCTTTTTCAACGAGTTATAGCTGAATGGCTTAAATTTTTTTTTTTTAAAGAGACACATTGCATAGGTTTGAAATCATGGTCCTCTAACCACAGATAAAAAGCAAGAGCTGCTAAATAAACAGCTTATTTACCACTCCACTAAAGGTTTGCTTCATGCTGCCTTATTATAAGGACACATCCACATACCTCCCCCACCTGAAATGTCAGCCTCAGGAAAACTCTCCTTGGAGAAAATAGTGTAACAAATGAGCGTACAGCCTATTCAGGATGGAGAGCTTTACACAAAGAGAATGCCATTCACATTCTTGCTGTTTTTTTGTTTTGTTTTGTTCTACCTGATATTGCATCTGGCAGCTTTCAGTGCTTTGTTGGAAATGTTTTTTTATCAGCAAGGTGACTGCAGAGAAGGGTGTTAAAAATTTTTTTTTTAAAAACCCTGAAAATATAAACAGAAGAAGCAGAAACAATATGCAAATATCATAACACAGTATTCACAATTTACTTTTTTCTTTCTTTCAGAAGATTACATTGGTGTGGCTGGAAATAACAGTAAATAAAACAGCACATTGATCTAAGTTTGTGGCCACCCATGAAACAGTGAACAGCATCTTGATTTCTGCAGCATCTGGTGCATCCTTTGCAGTAAGGGCTTGTGAAACTCAGAAAGGAATTTATTTACTTTGGTCATTTTCAAATTATAATGAAATTGTAATGAAATATATGGGGACTGGAAATATCTCCTTGCTGCAGCTGTGGCAGGAACATGAAAATTGTCTGTTAGAACTACCATTGTTACCTCTGTCCTCCTACTTGCACTAAAAAATATAAGTGCACAGACCTTATGATAGGTAATGAGATGATAACCAACCTCTGTCCCAGTTTAATTTCTTACAGTAAACTGAAATCCCCACAAGGTTCTCAAATAAATATGCCCAGTGAACCAGCTGGCACCTGTAAGTCTCCAGTCAGCGACCGAACCTGAAGTGACACTTTACCCATACATCCGTCTAAAAACCCCTCTAGAATAGAGATGTAAATATATTCAGCTATTTTCCGTTGACAGAAGTGAACACGATCCTCGTCTTCCTGTCTATCAGTGTCTCCCTTCTCACTCCTCTCACTAAAATGCATTTGCATGTGTTTTCCTGCGCCTTCCCGCATTGTGTGTCTGTCTTTCACAGAGTGAATGACAGCCGCTGTTCGAGACACCTGGCCTGTGATGTCAGCAGAGAAATTATGGGATGGCTTTCCTAAATGCCGCATGTTTGATTGACTGTTCCCCTCATAACGGTTGTCCAATTTCATGGCTATTAGGCTTGTTAATAGGAGCGGGGAGAAGAGAGAGTGCGGGGCCTATGGGTGTGCTTGGCTGGACCCTTTGATTTGAGGGCATGGTTTGTGATGCTAAGAGACAGTGTCACATGTCACATAAATACTGCGGCTGACAGGGACATGGTTCGTATTGTTGTTACCCGTCGGGCCTTATTGATGAAGCCCAGAGATTGATAACAAGCAGATCAATCTGACACGACCCCATGGGTGTAAAAACATGAATAAAGCATTATATGTATCTTAACTTCTTCTTCTGTTGATTTTTTTTTTTCCGGCAGAAAAATCAACATGTACTTGTAAATTCAAAAAACACTTGATTGATTTATTCATCAGACAGAATAATGCGTCAATAATACAGCTAAAAGTAATGTCATTAGGAGCCAGATAGCTACAAGAATATTATGCTGGTGAGTAAATCTTGCAATTTAAATCAATCTCAATTAGGGCCAATTATATCAACTGAATTATATGCATTAGCTACACTCATTATGGACACTTGCACTGTACCCAGAGGCCTGGGAAGAAAACCTGAGCAAGTCATCCAGATCCCCTCATGACAATGTCACAGGAGAAAACATGCAAAATGAATGATTATATTTGATATTCAAGATCATGGGTGAAACTCTAGTCTAAAGGTAGATACACTGGGTCAAGATAAGAAATGGTGATCTGTATTTTTAAAAAGCCTGGAAAGATTGTTTGAAGCGAGAGTAGTTTTTAGGAATTGGTTAAAGCAGGAGCAGAAGTTTAAACTGGGCATTTATAAATAATGCATCATGATTAATGATTAAAATTAACATCCTTAGACAAATCAGGCGCATCTGAATATGTTTTCCAAAACACGATGCATGAAATCATTAATGCCCCCAGTGATGCTGCTTAAAAATGTGAGTCAAATGTGTCTTCGTTAACATAACAATGTATTCTGGACAAAATTACAGATTTCTGAGGATAGCCAAATGCTTTTGCATAATTTTGATTTCAAAGTTTTTAGTTAATGTGATAGCTGGAATCATATAAAATATGAATTGCTTAATTATGCCACTTGCAAGTGTATACAGCAGTTGTAGTTGGTAAAGATCAAACTTTACAACATCTAGCTAGAGGTGGTTGGTGATCTGAGATGCATTGTGCCCGCAAGGTTGAAGATCGTGTCGTGTAGACGTCGCGACTTGTCCAGCCTCTCCTGTGAATGTATTGACAGAGCTGGAATCCGAGGCAGTTCCGTGAGTATCTCTCCAACAGACACTCTTGCTTAAAGTGAAAATAGATGCCACTCTTTGTAACCACCTAAAAAAACGTGTAACTCCACAATGCTACTTAACAGAGGGATCTCTCTATTGGATATGAAAATGAGACGTTCCCCCAACGAGAGCAAATGAGAGCAGAAAAGACTCCACTTAAAAAACAGTTAATTTTTGCAATAGAGACCTGACTTTCATGCAAATCAAAGGACAGCAGTGGGATGATGAAACTGAATATGTATGGTCTTTTCCAGACCCAGAGATGTCCCAGAGTACTTTTGAGCCTTTTTCACAGCAGATGAAATTGCACTTGAAAGTTGTAGGCAGGTTGCTTGACAGCTGAAATGAGAAACTCAAGTGCTTTTTACTATTGTGAGCAAATCATTAAACTTGCTCTCTTGTGAATGACACGGTGACGTACACTGGTGCGTTTACACAATGGTGCAAACCCAGCAGTATATTTTTTGTAAGTATTGCATCTTTAACCTTTAGCACATACAAATACAAAAGGTATTTTTTGTGCGAGAGCTAACAGTCGCATTGAACCGGTTTCTTCCATTTCTTTCTCCCTGCTGCAGAATGCATCAACTGTCTGCAGAAACTCTGTCTGAATCGTCTTGGCCCTTGGCTGCGGGGCCGTGAGCAGCTACCATGACGTACCCCAACACCAGCATACTAACAGCCAACTTCAGTGGAGCTTTGGATGGCCATGACTCCGGGGGAAACATTTACCGGCCCTTCTCTGTTTTCAGTGTGCTCACTCTTACTTTGCTGGCGATGCTAGCGGTGGCCACCTTTGTCTGGAACTTGCTGGTGCTGGTGACCATCCTAAGGGTGAGGACATTCCACCGGGTCCCCCACAACCTTGTGGCTTCAATGGCAATCTCCGACGTGATGGTGGCCGCCCTGGTCATGCCTCTAAGTCTCGTCCATGAGCTGAACGGCCGGCTGTGGAAACTGGGCCGCGTGCTGTGCCAGGTGTGGATCTCCTTTGACGTGCTGTGCTGCACGGCCAGCATCTGGAATGTGACGGCCATCGCGCTGGACCGCTACTGGTCCATCACCAGGCACCTGGAGTACACGCTCAAGACACGCAAAAAAATCTCCAATGTGATGATCGCTCTGACGTGGCTGCTGTCCTCCATCATCTCCCTGTCGCCTCTCTTCGGCTGGGGGGAGACCTACTCAGAGGGGATGAAGTGCCAGGTGAGCCAGGAGCCGTCTTACACAATCTTCTCCACCTTCGGAGCGTTTTACCTCCCTCTGTGCGTGGTGCTGTTTGTTTATTGGAAGATCTACAAGGCTGCCAAGTTTCGGATTGGCTCCCGCAAGACCAACACGATCACACCGATGGCTGAGGTGATTGTTCATTTCCTCTGTTAAAATCCATTTCCTTCTCATAACCCCTCATCCTTATAAGTCACACTATCATTATCCTCCCCCTCTGATATCAAATCAACTGGCTGATGCCCCTGACCCACAAATATGGGTTGCTGTGCAATTATTTATTATTTTCTCTGATGAGCTATTCATCAGTAATCAGGGAAACCTAAGAATCTGATGTATGAGCATACGGACAAATAATTGAAGCCATCCTGCTGATCACCAGCGGCTTGCTAATGTGCGTAGGCAGAAGGTAGAGGGGCTATAAATACCACCTCCAGCATCTTTAATGACCCACTGCACCTTTTCTGGCTTTGGCGTTTCTCTAATCAGCGGACACTAAGGGCTAGATCTATTCCACAAGCATGGGTGAATCTATAATCAGGCAAATTTTCCCTGTGAAAATTGTGTTTGCACTCACTTTTCACCTGCCGTCATGATGGGAAATGCAATTTCTCAAAAAAAATACACGTCAATGATAGGTATTACGCTACTTTTAGACATTTTAGAGACATCTTGTTCTTTCACCTATGAAAAGCTATTTATGAAAATCAGTGTCTGAACATTCTGGCAATAATCCACCGAAGGAAGAAGAGGTTCACAGAAAATACTAAGTGAAGTTTTTATGTAATGCATGTACTTTGAAGTCTTAGTTATGTATGTATGACATCAGTTGGCCTGAAATTAGGATAACATGGTCAAGGAGGAACAATTGTCCAATGAATTAGCTCTGTGTTTTTTCTTCCTTTTGCTTTCGTAGGCTGACTTTTATGTCAAGTTTCATTACACAGGCAATCGCTCTTGTCGCTACAGCAATTAAACGGAATATGTTTTATAAGTAATTTTGCTTTCCACAGACATACCAGCAGCTTTATACATGTCTCATTACACCAGCCAAAGTTTATTCTCATTATCTCCCAGCGTACATTGAAGAGCTGAGGCACAGAGCCCTGCAAAGCGTCAACACGGAGCCCTGATATTATGGGTGGCATTAACATCCAAGATAATAAACCTCCTGCTCTCATCCTTCAACAGCACCCACTGAAAGACATTCAGACTTGCACATATACACTTACCACACCAGAAATAGAGTGTATTGACAGGTATGATTCTACTAATTCTTGGCCTAGTTGCACAAATAACTCAAGACTAATGTAAAATATCGTTTCAGAAAATGGTTCATGTCGCTGAAAATATAAAAACTGACAGACTTCTTACTCTACAACAGTCTAGCTTCCTGACTGAATTACCTGACCTTCAACATATAAAGTACACTTGTCTTTCTTTCTTGATTACTTATACCCTTTTAACATAAAAGAAGCAGATGAAAAATTCACAAGGTAGAAAAAAAACTGCCATATCTGCACATCGGAGACTGGCCTCATCAGAAAATCTCACTGGAGACCGTGATTCACATTCTTTCTCCTGCTCCTTGTCAGTGTTAAGTTAGAGCTATCACATAATTAGCTTAGCTGGAGGCAAAGGGGAAACAGCTCTGTCCAAAGTTCTTTTTTTTTTTTTTTTAAAATGCACCTACCAGCATCTCTAAAGCTGTCTAATTAGCACTTTATGTAGTTTTGGTTTAATTCAAACACAAACAGAAATGTTAAGGTATTTTCATATAGAGAGCAAAACAGAGTTTCACCTTGCATTACTGGCCTGAACACAGTCTTTCCTTAACCTTAACCTTAACCTTAATCTTAACCTTAACCTTAACCTTAACCTTAACCTTAACCTTAACTTTAACCTTAACCTTAACCTTAACCGCGGAGGTGGCGGATCAGAAAGCACCCAAAAAAACAAGAATCATTCTAGATGTTATGTATCTCATTATTGAAGGTAATGTGAAATCCTCTGTTTTGTTGTTTTCGGCATGAGGAAGTAATGACAGGTGGCATCATGTGCAAGCACACAGGAGCAGGAATACACTATAAAAATGTAGCAAAAGACAAAAGAGAGATGTACAGAAATAACTACAGAGGACAGTGTTTATGTGCCTGTTTGTCGGCACGTCGACTTTAAGGTGATAATATTACAAAAGATTATCAGGTAATGGGAAGTTGGGATAAGACATTTGAGGTCTAGTGTCTTAGGTTGAAGGCAGATCATAGTTCGGTGATTCGCTGTATAAAGGGGGATTTGCAGTTAAGTGCCCATTTTAGCTACTGCATCATCTAGTATATAATGTTGAGGTTGCTTAAACCATCCATTGAATATGAAACCGCCTTCCCAACAGCACTATGCTTTTAACTTCTGGCCTCTGCTGTAAATGGATTTGCTTCATCCATCTTATCAGTTAGGCCTCCGCTGACCCGTATTGATTTAACAAATTTTACTCCAGAGTGGACGAATTCCTCCGTCCCTGCGCAGTTTCTTGTTTAGATATCCAACAGAAACAAACAGTTTACAGTATTAGTCTGAACTCTTATTTCCGACACATTTTTATAAAAGCTGTTTTGCTGCAAAAGGACCCGGACGACTTGACCTGATAAACAAAAAATAAAAGTCAGCCTTGAGCTGCGCTAGGCAACAAATAAAGAGGCGAGAAAGTCAGCAGATAAATGTTGACATTTTCTTTTCCCTTTTCCTGGCTGCGCAGTATGTTTGTGAAATGCCACAAAATTGGCTGCTTGAAAATAATGCAGATTAAGACACGGCTCCAGCTTCATGCTCTGTGTTGCGTATGTGTGTGTGTGTATGTCTGTATGAAATGAAAGAATAAGCTTTGGATTGTTGATCCACCTGTTGATTCACAGTTCTGTTCAGCAGCATATAATCCATCTTTTGTTGAGCAGCCACAAAATGTTCACTTGAGTAACTGCTTTTCTTTGGCCTATATTGTTAAAGAATATTGCATTTCTGATTCTCATGCTAACCGGGTTTGACAGATTGATTAATGAATCAATAGAGTAACTGATTTCTTTTATTCTTTTATCTTTCTTCTATGTCTGATCGGCTGCCTCCCAGGTAAAGGAGGAAACACAGCAGCCACAGATGGTGTTTACTGTGCGACACGCCACCGTGACCTTCCAGACAGATGGGGACACGTGGCGCGAGCAGAAGGAGAAAAAGGCGGCGCTGATGGTAGGCATTTTGATTGGCGTGTTTGTACTTTGCTGGATTCCCTTCTTCATCACCGAGCTCATTGTGCCGCTGTGCTCCTGCGACATCCCGCCCATCTGGAAGAGCATCTTCCTGTGGCTTGGCTACTCCAACTCATTCTTCAACCCGCTCATATACACCGCCTTTAATAAGAACTACAACAACGCTCTGAGGAACCTCTTCTCTCGACAACGCTGAGACATAGACACAGACTTGGCACACTCAGCTGACGCACTACACCAGCACGCACTCCACAGTGTTACTCCTCCAGACAGACCAGGACTAATCTGTCACTCCATCATCGCCCAGGTGGATGATACGTATGAACTGTGTCTGGGGGAAAAAAAACTGTCTTTAAAAATGTGCCATTTTTATTTAGGTTGTGTTTTGTTTATTAAGATGCTGTAGTAACCTCACATCTGGACTAAGACAGATGTTTGAAATACTGTATCTACAAAGAAGAAGAATAAATTGGTGGTGCTGTGGCAGGAGCGGATACAGCGTTGTCTACATGTTGGTTTTCTCTCTGTCATTTCAGGCTTATTAGGGTGAAAGTCATATTAACTCCCTCGTAAACAGTTTCATCATCATGTGTGAGGCTGCTGGGGATAATTTCAAAGTAGAGCTGGAAGAAATGCTCAAGAAAAGGCTTTTAGAACTGAACAAAAGGAACCTCATAAATAATAAACAAGGAACAAGCTGTGGATCGTTTTCGAAACTAAACAACAAAAGGCCCATCATGGAAGATATGATTTCAAAGTAAAAAATGTGATTTGATTGTAGAAAGGAAGGATTTGTAGGACTTGAAATCTCTCCAGTAAAGTGGTAAAATGTTCAGAGACCCCCACCTTATAGCTAGGTATACATGAACTGTCAGGCTTCACATGCAATTTATTCATACATTCCTCTAGGTAAATACTGTATGCGGTCTCTCCTCTGATGCTGACTAGCTATAGAGCAATTCTCCTTGCACATACACCCACACGATCTCATGCCTTTTATGATGGCAGGAAAACAGCAGCACAAGTGATCATTTTCATCGTCTTTGAATGGATGCATTATTGAGTAACCGTGGCCACAAATGACCACCTCACCTCAGACGAAGTAATTATGAGATACAGAAGATGTGTGGACTGGTGTTGAGCTATTTAAAGCATTATCACAACAACCCATTCTGTAGCCTGAGGAGACAGTTAATAGGGACACATGTTGCTTTATTGTACAGGGAAACTAAAGTGCTGAGACGATGTAGGTTTTAAAGTATGACTTATAGTGTTATACTGTCGCTGTGGAGGTATGGGACTAAGAGAAGCCAATGTTAAGCAATACAAATATACTTAATGGGCTCAGCACATAAAACTTGTGCTGAGTCTAGTGATGTTTTCCAGTTGTGGGTATTTATTTTATTTATGTGGGTTTGTTATGTGACCCTCCTATTCCCTGCACAAATTACCACTTTATACTGGAGGTGGACACCACTATAGGATATGTAAATGAACCTTCATTGTATTGTGAAATATACTGTAATGTGTGGACTCAAGCATGACAAATGTATCCCCAGCAAATAGTTGTGCTATATGTAATTGAGCTACTGTTGGAGAGCAACAGCAAAGTATTTTGCACAAATCCCATAAAATATTATCTGTTTATACATTTATTTAATGGGAGAAGAGGCAGCTGTGCATCTGTCCATACTAACTATTGTCGCTGTCCATTGAAAACTGTGCATCTCCAAATTAGGTGATTCTGAATTCTTTAGATAAACTGAGGGATGTAGTTTTCCTATTATTCAAGAAAATGATCCTCATCTTGAGCTAACTAAATCCTTCAGAAGACTAAGAGGCTACCGCTATGCTAGCTGTGAGAGAGTGAGCTAAATGCTAACTGTAGCATGCTAACATGGTCATAGTGGCTAGCATGCTAATGTATAGCAGGTGTAATGTTTATCACGTTCACCATTTTAGTTTATTATGGTGTTTAGGTCAACATCTTGACCACAGCGCAGTGCTTTGAATCACATGCTAACATGTTCACAGTGACAATACTAACATGCAGCTGTAAGCAGGTATGATGTTTACCATGTTGATCATTTTAGTTATGCGTGCTAATATGCTAACATTTGCTGATTAGCGCAAAACAAAAAGAACAACTGAGGCTCATAGAAATGTTAGTTTTGTGTGAAAAGCAATAGGATTCCTCCTTTTGGGACCATGGATATCAAATTCCATGGCAATGTATCAATAGAGATACATAGTTTTCACAGGACAGCAGCACTGTGTGGATTAAATGCTACCATTAAAATCATTTTTAACAGATTTTTGTGCACAAAGTTAACAAAGTAAAACAATTGCATGGATGTGGAAAGTGTGTAATTTTCCATTTAGGCTTAATTTATTATGAATCTGCACATGGTCTCTAGCTGACCTCAGCCTTTTCCCCTTAATAGTGAAAAATAAATAATTCAGACTATACTACATTATCAAGTAGAACAGATATATCATAATGTAATATATCACAATGAAGGACCATAAATATAAGTGCAAAGAAAAAATAATCCACAAATTGTTATGGTTGAGTAATAATATTCTGTGGGAAACAGTGAAATGCATACAGACAAAAATGGTAATGATTATTTTTACATTCTTTCAGATAGGGTAAAGTAAATGACAGCACCGGTCTGTTCTCGCCTGGCACTTCTTTCATGTATTAATCATATGACTTGCTGGTTGACTTGAGCCAATGCCATTCAGCAGGATTCACTTATTTAAATGACTTCTTACTGCTCTCCAGATTGCCCCGAGGACGGTTGATTATTCAGCCTTCGCCCCTTTTAGGTCTTGTTCTATGTGACGACCCATCTCAGGAAATAAGGAAAGAAAAAAGTGTTGCAGTAATGTTTACCATTCATCCATGTTTCCATTTCTCATGTACAAAAGAGATAAAAAAAATAAAAAAAGAAGAAAAGAAATGAAAGACCATTAGATCTGTCAGAGGCGCTTCTTGGAAATTCATACGTATTCATATCTTTAAAAAAAAAACAAAAAAGTAGAATTTTGAATGGTCCATCATGTATAAATGTGTCAGTGTTTTTTTCAGTGTCTGCATGTTTTCTTCCACATAAGCCTTGGATGATAAAACTTACAATAAACATCCGCTTAATTTGTGATACATGACGTCAAGCTTGACACTTTGACAAAAACGCTTATGAAAGTAGCAGCTACTCAGGTTGAGCCACGAGGCATGCTGCTAGATATTTGCTAACAGTTGGCTACAGACACACAATCTTTTACAAACACACACACACACGCACACACACACACACACACACACACTCATACACACACCCACACAAGCCTGCATAGACTAGAAGTGGGTAAAGAGAGAATGAAAGGGAGAAAGAATTTCGTGTTAGCTTTAATTATGAAGATCATTTCCCAGCTACTGGAGGTCATTTTAAAAATAGGCGTTGGAATAACCTATCTCTCTGCTGTGCCACTGCCCGCGCATGCATTTCAGAGCCAGGAATGAGCCTGCTGCTGTTCAAAGGAGCACATCCATCCATGTTTTCAGGGAAGACAGCATGCATGAAAATGTGGCTTGGCTAAACAGACTTAGGATTAAAACCAGCTGCCTCTGGCAAGGCAAACCTTTAGCGACCGAGTCTTGCAGAAATAGATGCAACAAGCCGCCCCATGACATATGCCCAGTGGTGGAATATACTCTGTCACCATAAATATGACAACAGATGGAATATGTGGCCAAATATGTGTACACACACACTTTAATAACAAAAGATTTTCATTTAATATGCTTTAACTCACTCACTCAACAGCACCTATTGTATGTGTATCTGTAATCTTTCTACACTTGGATTTTTGTATACCACATGCTGTATGTTCTTATTACATTCGTAGAACTCTAATATCCCAGTCAGTTTATATAAACAGAGACATCCCTATAGATTGCCAACACTAGCCTCTGGTAACACTAGAATAGTAATGTCTTATGTAATGAGTGGAGTGCATGTGGAGAGTAGAACGACCAGACAAGACCAGATGTCCTCACTGTCTCGTCCGTCTTATCTTGACAACAAAGTAGGCTCAGTCTCTTCCTGTGCGAGGCCACGTCGACTGCGTGACTCTGTTGTTGTTCCACTTGTTATTCTGCGACAGCTCGGTTTACTCCAAAACTGATACAAACTGCACAGCAGGACTGTGGATAAGAGGATGCTGGTGAGCGTATGTATGTGTGATCTGAATGAGCGCTCACTCTCACTTACTCACCCTCCACTCCCTGCTTGCTTTTAATTCAGGCTGTCAGGGCAAAACAGAGTTGAGTGCAGGAGAATGGAAAATTGGAAATTCTGAAATACTCCAGGGGAGATAGAAGCTGATAAACCTTTTTTGTTTTACCTTGAGACAGAACTGAGATGGACAGTGGATTTTTAAATTTCTTTGTTTTCATATTTTAACACATGAACTGTGATGATGTGCTGCGGGTTAAACAGAAACAAAGAAATTTGTTCAGAAATGAAACAAGACTCCACAAGAGTCTACAGCCACACTTGCAACATGATGCTATACTGATGCACAACGGCTCTTTGAGCTAAATGCTACATGCTAACATTTTGATGTTTAGCAGATATAATGCCAGCCTTGCCAATTGATGTTTAAATATTTCAGTCTGGACCAAAGTGGTGGACCGAGCAACGCGCCAGCAGACCAACATTGCCATCTCTAGAGCAATGCCAAACAGTGTACAATTAAAATTTAGGTGAAACGTTCACTTTCTTCCAAGTTTAAATCTTTTCTCAAAAAGCCTGTGAAGAGGGATTTTATACATGAAAGGATTTTTGTCTTGTCGTGGCTGCTGGGACAAATAACAAAAACAACTCAGCTGTCATAAACAGTATTTTCCACCATGTTTTCCAGACACATAAAAGAACCATGAGTAAAATGTACCCATAATTTCAAATGAAAAAGCAATAAAACTTCATGGTCAGGCTCTCAAGCATATTTCATGTGAGTATAAAATACTACTTTAATAAAGTTTCCCTTCAGCCTCAAAAGGAAAAAACAAGGCAGGATTTGAAACCTGAGGGAAACACTGTCATCAAAATCCTTAAGCACCGCCAAGCGTCATCATCGGTCTTTTGTTGGAGATTGTAAACATAAGTAAAGTCATCTGTTTGCTCTGAACATCGATCCTTTGCTTATGTTCTACAATTTTTTTTTTTTTTGTGCTTCCTCTCTCTTCTGACCCCCCGCGCTGTCACTCACTGTAATGGCTCACTCTGCCAGGTTATGAATAGTTGATACAACGTATGTGAGCAGCATCTCAAAGAAGATTCGACACATCCTGCTGTGTTACAGTGCCGCTGATGAATTAGGATAAGCCTACTACATTTTAAATGGAAGCACTGAGTATCTCTATCACCCTCTAAACCCTTTATAAAAAAAGGAAAAAAAAAGTAATGCATCCTTTTGTGATAACAGTGGCACGCTAGAGTATGTATCCACACTATCCACTATCCTTTCCATGCAACCAGCAACAAAAATATGATTATTACTGGGTTGCGGTGGACTGAGAGAAAAAGAAACAGTGTTATCTTTTGTGTTGTCTGGCTGTCTGAATTTCTATTTTACACCTCAGTGGGATTGGTTAAACCAATGCAGACAAAGAGAGAGAGCAGACAAAGAGAGAAGTTAAAAAAATAAAAAAAAGTTGCACATATAGATGAGTCTAAATGCTGTTACAAGAAGGCTGCCACCCGGTGAGATTAAGCAGGTGGCGTTGTAATTTTGAGATTCCTGGAAATCACGAGCAAACTAATTCAGGAGGTGACTGCTCAGAGTGGTTAAATGATAAGCTGCGGGGAAGTCTCACCATGTGCTCATCAGGTACACAAGCATGCGGACGCCGATAAGATACATGCACAGTCACACAGAAATAAAACAAAGTGGTTACTGTGTTGGGATTCAGTCATTCCACGGCAGGACTGTCACAGGTGATTCCCCTGTTCCTCAATGTCTCCTCAGTGCAGTGAAGATAAAACAACACCGACTCATGCTCTGTTGCTATGGCACCAAGACAGTGAGGGAAATATCTGTACATGTCTGTGAAGATTTCTCAGTCACCCAGGTTATACTGGATGTCTATAAGTTCTAAGTCAAATAAAAGGCAAGTGTAGATGTTAGAAAGTCCTGATACATCTTCAGCAAGTCTGTTGGTCTTTGTCTTACCACTTTAAAATAACTCTTTATACCTGGCATCCATTAAGAGAAAGAATATGAAGCCCTCTATTCAAAACTGGTTACATGTCAAGGCTTATGTTCACTTCAACCTTTTCAAATGTTTGTTCTGTCTGATCTACATCGGTTTAGTCTCTGGCTCGAAATGTTTGGCACAGTTTGCATTCAAGAGTCCAGCAAAGTTCAGTGAAACGGCACCGATAAGGCTGTGTCAAGGCACTTCACTTGGCAAGTAAGCCAGCCTGAGGGCAGGAGTGAGAAGGGGGTGATGTCAAGTTTTGGCATAAGTGTGTGGTACTTTGGTCAGGATCAGCATATGTATTGTCATTCCTTCTGTTCATTTTTTTCAGCTGATTTAGTCCACGCCAATGCCCTCCACCTCAATCAGCCCAGAGGATGTTTGAATGCACCACTTTGATGTCTGATGATGTGCGTGTCGGTGTTGTTTTATCATGGCTCACATTATTCACACCCAGTGTGAGAGCTTCTGGTTTGAATTCCCTTGAAGAAACATTACAATATGAATGAGATCTTTTGCATGGGAACAAAATATGGTTGATTGCCCTGCCTGATGATCAGAACGACGGTGAAAACAGCGTGACCATGAGCTTCAGTGGTTTTCTTGTGCCCGCTCAGGATTTGATGGTGAAAATCTCCCCCGGCTGCATTTCCTAACAAGGATTTAGAGCTGCCTAAGAAACCATGTTGACCCAACCTCTGCAGATGTAACAAGAGCCCGCATTACAGCTCATGTGTTATACCACAACAAGTCTCAGAGGGGAAAACAGCCTTTGTTTTGCATTCTATTGTTGCAGTGCATTCATATTCAAGAGATGCTTGTGGTACATTGGCAGACACTAAACCAACTACATTGCCCTAAACACCCCATTACTTCATTTTCAGACCCTGAAAACATGACTTTTTTGGTGTTTTCCCAAGATGAATTTTGAAAAACAACATTCTCTCTAGCTTGATGCCATTGCATTTTGAGGAAGGAATACATCTGTACAAGCTTAACTGGTTCCTTTTTTATTATGGGAGCTGCATTAACATCAGCAAATCCTTGTTTGAGATTAAATCTAAATGTGATGCAGTGTTCATCACACCTCTGGCTTTGGCATATTTTCTTCAAACAGATAAAAGACTGTTTTATCTGCATTTTATCCATTTTGCACATTTGTATTCACTCCAGAGCTGAAAGTATCCACAAGATGTAAAAATATCTCTTTGTGCCCTTGTAGCATTTTCATTAGGGTGTTTGACAGATTGTGCATTGCTGAAATGCCAGCGGTGGTAACTTTTATTGGCCGCTTATTGCCTGTAAGGTCCCACTTCTGCTGTGGCTGTTTTTGTTTGATTCCAACAGCACAAGGAAATGTTGAATTAGCATATCATTGATGTCTGTTAAGAAGCACATAACAAATAAATAGTGAAATCGCAATTAATGCAGATAGATGACAAATCAGTAAATGCTAAATAAGTTAAAACCTGAATTTGTATGCGATCACAATCTTTATGGTGTGCTGTTCTCAGGTCATCTGCAGCATCATAAATCAAAATCCAAAAATCTCATTATACCAAATCATGTTCATTGATTATATAACTATGATATAGATTATTCAAATATGAACAACATGAACATCTTCTTCCCATGATGGAAAAATGCAGTTCTTTTGGACATTTTTGGCTGCTGACAATCTACAACACAGTGTGTATTTAGCATCATTGTCTACTTCTGCCTTGGGTTTTTTATAGCTGCAGTTGGTCCACGCCAACTCCACTCCACACAGCCCACTTTTCAGTTAAAATGTCCTCTTGGGCTGCAGCACTTAGCAACATGTTATCTCTGTGAGCCCAGGAAAACTCAATACAACCTAAATCACAGAGGAGATCAGAGCTGAACTTAAAATGAATTGCGAACCCTCCACGGAAACATCAAATGGATGCACTTTTTGGGTATATATTATCAATGGGGAACATCCATAATAAAAGGTGTGAGCGCTTTACATACAGAAGGCTTGAAATTTGAATAATTTGCTTTAAAAACTGAATTAAAAGTGAAATATCAGTAGAGAAGATGAGTGGGACTCAATAACTCCCCAAGGTGCCATAATCAAGAAAAGAGTATTATGGCTGTGAAACACCAGCTGGTCATTCACCATGTATCTCTTTCTGTATCCCCTCATACTATATTGTTTCAGCAATTTCTAAATGCTGCCTGCAGTGCTCATTTGATTATTGATTATTCAATTAGGCAGATCCAATGTGCTGAGTGGGCAGATTCAAGAGGAGTGATCTGTCCTATTAGCTAAAGCATGCTGACACTGAGAATGGAAATAACTGTTGTGTGGGTGCGTGTGGTTCTGATGAGTAGGAACAGTATCAGAATAAAAAGTAGGTGTGATTATAAAGTGGGATGAAACGAAGAAAATGTACAGTGGACGTGCTAATACGCGTTGAAAATAAACAGCTAACTAATTAAGATAACTAATTAAGCTAATGTTAGCTAGTTGATTAAAATGTCTGTCTCTGGGTGACTTTTACAACTACATACATGATATAATACTAAAAGACTGAGGCTAGGGAGTCCCAGGCAGAGGCCGTAAAGAAAACTGTAAAATCATTACCTCATTCCAACATATCTCCGTTTGGCTGCTTATCTTACATACTTGACTCCATTGTTAAACTTTACTTTTTCACTTTTTATTATTATATATGATTGATTTGTATCTAATTAAATAATGTGTACACCTACTGTTCAGCTTCTATCTGTGGGCATGTTGCTACGGTGTTTGAAAGCGCAAAATATGCATAATGCATTGCTATCCACTGGTATTTGCTAACCCCAACAACAACAAGCAAAAAACAACAATAGCTATCTTCCAACTTAATTTAGAGCAGACAAACACTGTGAAACCCAGTCCTTACAATTTTGATTTTGAAGTGGCTAAAAAATAACACCGCCCTCCAAAATCTTTAAATGTGAGTATCACTCTGACTGGAGCCCATTAACACCACTTCAGCATTTGGACAAATCCAAAGCTTGACAGGCTTTCTGTGCCTAGTTACAGTTTCTAAGCTATAATTGGAGCAAGCAAATTGGCAATTGAATAAAATCAAACTTAAAGTTACAAAAGAGTTACTTTAAATTAAAAAAAAGAAGGTTGATTGTAATAAATGCTAACCTTAAAGAAATACATAAATGAATAATTAACCAATGTACTGAATAAATCATTATAAAGAACAGATGTAGTGTGCTGACTGGATGTGTTTATTTATGTTGACCATTTATGTGTGTGTTCGTATGTGTGTATTTTCCACTGTCCAGTTGTATGTTTGTACATGTGAGTCATTTGTCACTGTCAAGACAAGAAGGAGCTGTCACACTGAGGCCAATCAAACCTTCATTACAGCCCTCTAATTCACAGGAAATGTATGCATGAGGCAACAACGCGCGGACAAGAACACGATAATCTTCAAAGCAGAGTGATCATCATCAGTCTGTTTGCTTTGTATGCATCGACAAGAGTGTGTGAAACTAGTCCAGGCCACATCCAGGGTCTCCAGAGAGATATATGCTAAACCTCCTGGCATGTATTATCACTTTAGCACCGTATCAGCCTCTGGTACTTGTGAATATGTGATAAACCCCACTGATTAACTGGATGCTCATTATTCTCTAACAGATTTATTACCATGACAGGTTTTCTTCTCCTCTCATATATAACACTAAATGGGTATAAATAAGCTACATTAGGATGCTGTCTGGCTAATGACCATTAATGCTTGCACAGGTCCTGTTTTCTGGCCGCACATTTTCATTTCCAAGCCCTGTCTGACAGCAGTTCCGACTAACTTTGCTGAGGCCACATCCTCCATGTCTTCTTCTTCCCCCCCTGAATAAGCTTGTTAGCATGTAGCACATTTGAAAGGAATTCCCAGAGATGTTTGTACTTGGTGTATGGAGGTGATAACATAGCTATTTTCGTGAGAGGCATCAACATAAAAGTGAGAATCTTCAAATGCCCCCCCCCCAACATGCTTTCGTGCACAGACACCTTCCACTAGGTAAGAATCCACCTTACTGACTGTTTGCTGTTAATGTATCGCTGCAAAACTATAGATTTCTATGGCTTCATGCATCCGTCCTTCAGTTCATCTACTGCTCTCCTGAAGGTTCGGGAAAAAAGTGCAACACGGTGTGCTGCATGACTAAAACACCCCAGCTGTGCGGCTTAATTGAGATTCACGATGTAATTTAGAGCACCATATGTGGATTCATGTGTGTGTGTCTCCAGAGTCTTCAGCATTATCAGTCACAGTATTCCACATGTGTGTCTGTGCCTGTGTGATTGCAGGACTCGTCATTATTTATCAATATTGATTCAGAGCCTTTAACAGACCAGCGTTTCTTTAAGGTGGCAGAAGAAATTTGATTCCCTGCTGTGCAATGTGGGATATTAAGATAGACAGACAGATAGATAGATAGATAGATAGATAGATAGATAGATAGATAGATAGATAGATAGATAGATAGATAGATAGATAGATAGATAGATAGATAGATAGATAGATAGATGATAGATAGATAGATAGATATGTGTGTGCACAGACATCATTCACAAGGAGAAACAAGGTGAATTGGCATGTCACTGACACCATTTGCTGAATGGGTCGTTCCATGTCACTTCCCTCGCAGATAATGGTTCCCACGTTGCTGCTTTCTCTGTAGCCAGCAGGTTTAATTAGCATCCTAGTGCTCCGTGTTCTGCCCAGTAAATTCCACTCAAATCCAGCACTCTACTTCATCTGTTACAATTTGTTTACTCTTCATGATGGGGTGCTGATCATGTGAAAATATTCAAATGTGTGAAATGCAAAATGAGTTTTGAGTGTTTTATGCAATTTGATACATTCAGCGAAAGGCTCTCCGCTGAAATACTGGTTTTGTTGGAGCAACAATGATTTGTTTGATTGAAGATGAGGGCTATTTATTGTGTGAGCTGTGAGGCTATGGACTTGAAGGGCTCCAGAATATTTTTAAGGTGCACTATCAATATTTTTTATATGAGCAATAGGTCAGAGTACTTGGTGCCGTGTCAAATGTGTCACTTCAAGTAACCTGCAGAAAATGATCAACCACCTCTGCAGTTCCCCCCAGTTCTACAGAGGGTTGTATTTTACATGTCCTTGTTTTGCTTTTATAGCCTGCCAGTTCACTATTTTGATTGAGTCCCACGGCTCAATGTCATTGTGAGACACAGCAGGCGGCTGTTAGTGGAAAAAGCTCTGATAAGCCCACTGTGCACCGCCTCCCTTGCACCAAATGGCAGGTACATACAAAGTTAGCAAGCTGGTGAATATATTGGAGCAGTGAGCGACTAAAGAGCTCCTCCATAGTTGGTGGAGATCAAAACAGAGCTAAAAAGGAGAGTGAATATTGGAGTTACGACTCCAAATGTATAATAATGTTACTCTATGTGTCTGCTGGATGTGCAGATACAGAATTGACCGCTAACATGTTCGCCATAATAAATTTATAAGGTATTATTAATATTTAAATGTTGTCTTCACAAACAAAAGGCAAAACAATGAATTAATGCAGCTTTATAATCTATTTGATCAAATCATTTTTTGTTTCAGTTTTCGTGTTTATATCTTTTCTTGCAGTTTTGGACATTCAGACACAATAATAGAAGTGTGTTTTTTGTGTGACAGTAAATATACCAAATGTTACTATGTTCCTTATATGGTTATGTGCAGTGTCGTGGTGAAGTGGTTTGTTAAAAAAAATAAGAACAGAAAAGGATGGAAAGGGACATGAAGTCATTTATGGAAGATGTATTTTAAAAGATGAATCCTTTGCTCAGAATAAAGCCCAAACAAACAAACTCTCCACGAAGAAATTTAATTTTACTTCCCTCTCATTAATTTTATATATATATAAAAATAAACCACTGAATGTTTGATGGCACAATCTGAAATACTATTACAGTTCTCTGGTTAACATCTGGCATTGTATGGCCATTTCATACTGGAATTTGTTAGAAAAAAACATAGAGATCACAGACCCTGAAGGTTGCAGAATTTCTTCATTCTTCATTCACAGGTACAAAGACAAACACGGAAAGTATTCATGGCGAGCATTAGAGTCTTTCATTCGGCAAAAGAGGCTTTTTTTTCCTCACTGCAAATGGTTTACGCACAGTGAGCAGAGCAACATGAGAAAAGATTTGAAGATGAAAAGACCGGATACCTCTGACAACTTCCTTACAAACTCTACAACTGGAATGGTTAAAATTATACTCTATTCTCTGTCAATTTCACACTTCACAAATGAAAAACGGCAAAAAAAAAAGATCCACTTTTTCAGTTTAAGTAATCCTGTGCACAAAAACAAAACATAGACAAAGCATTATGGTAGAATATAAACAAACAGCTGTCAAGATTTCTCCATTCTTCCAAAAAAAAAAAAAAAAAAATGCAGGACACAGGAGACTGAAGATGCAGGGAGATTCACTCCATGAGCGAAGCCAATATCTGTGTCAGTTCTAATGAGGCCGTTTGATGTGATTAACTGCAGGGCAATTATTGATCGTCACCACAGGCTAGTAATAATGATATGGCAGACTCACATCTATAATGAAGTGTTGTTTATATTTTGGATTTTACTCTGGCTTGTTATATTTTCACAAAAGTTTTTTTTTTTAAATTATTCTCTTGACTGAACAAATTAATGTACAGTAAATAAAAATAGTCTACAATCAGGTGTGTGTTTTGTTACAGATTATATAGTTCCAGATTTAAATATTATAATAAAGTTTTAACTTTGCTGACAAAATAACTTGGCAGGATGTGTTTAGAATTGTGAACTGTAGGTCTGTGTTTAAACTCTGGAGGCACTGAGGATAGAAATCCCATCCGTATGGCGGTGCAGCTTCTGTGCTTCTCTGACTCAGGGGCAAAACACAAACATCCCACAAAGAAGCAGAGACCAGCGAGGTGCCTCCTCTACGGCTTTGGCTCTGTTCGGTTCTGACAGCCTCTTCACATCGCCAAAAAAAAAAAAATCAACCACAGTCGTCATCCAAATGTTTATTTGCTTTGCACCGGATTCAGATGCCAAAAAAGACACATTCTGCTCTTTCTGTGTGAGAGAACTCAGGGGAGGCTTTCTCACCTCTCTCTCTCTGCCTCTCGGTCACCACATTCAATAAAAACATATCGATTGCCATATAGTTTTTCAGTTTTCATTGATTCACATGTTCTGTGGCTCAGGAAAATTCTTCATGATGTTTTGCAAATGACTATCTTTTGACCATGATTGTTGAATGAATTTGCAACCCAAGTCCATGTATGCAGATCAGTTACATCACCAGGCTCTGATTGGCTTGGATGCTGCCTACAAACTTTTTTAATATGGATGTTTTTTTGTTTTTTTTTGAAAAGTTAACTACCCTTACACACACCCACTCAACACAACATTGATCACAAATGCCTAAATGAATGGCTTTTTTAAATTCCCACTATATATTTCTTTGCGTGACAGATTGTAAATGTGTTTTTCTTTAATGCTGGCATACTGTGCAATCTGCGCCCACTACAAAACGCACACAAAAAAAATCATCCAATAGATGGACTAAAATAGACGGATTCCACAATGTAGCAGCAAATGAATCAAAGGCAGTGAGCCTGAGATAATCATAGCAAGGCACTCTGTGGAAAGATCAAAAGTAGAATATTTCTGCACCTGCCAGTGACTGTGCAGCGGCGTGTGTGTGTGTGTGTGTGTGTGTGTGTGTGTGTGTCAGGGTTGGCTGGCTCACCAGGGGAAAAAGGACTACACCTCCAGTCCTATAAGGACAAACACTGGATGACCGATGAGCCTGGACTGAATTCTCAGGTCTCATTTCTAAGCATCTTGATTTTCGAGGTTCAGGGTGATATTAGATGCAGGGGGCAACATATAGAAGCTTATTATTGGCTGAGGCAATGCTTTCAAGTGTTTCATCTGAGGAGTGTGGTGTCTTACATCCTGAACACATAATCAGGCAAGTCCGAATGGTGAGATGAAAAGGATTCCTTCACATGAACTCTCACGTTTTAACCTGGTTTTGCCCTTTGGGAATTTCAGGCACAAATGTCAACTCCCTGATGCTTATAGTTTGTGTATGAGGAAAAACTGACATATTTGACAGCTTGCTTTTTTCCTTTAGTCTTAATGTTCCTGTTGTTCTGTTCTTCCCTTTCTTGTCTTATCCTCATTTTATCCTTGTAAGGACTACTAAAATATTTATCTGTGCAAGAAAGTACTATATATGTGTGGACCTACACTTCCACCCCTCCTCTCAGAACTGTGTGGCCTTGGGCTTCACTGACATCTCCCTTTACTCTCCTGTTAGTTGTCTTGCACCTGCCAGAGGTGTGGCAGCTTACACCTTTTCAGACACTTATGAGTCAGAGTCATTTTGTATCATTGCTGACAGGAGGGTGTCGCGTTACATGACTATTATTAGCAAAAGTAGCTAATTTAGTCTATTTTGATTACGTAACTACTACAAGCATGAACCGTTGGTATAACGGGATGGTTTTCCTGTTCTTGCCATTCTGCTGACGTTGAATGCAACATTATTGTGACTGATTGGATCTCTGCTTATGCTTATCTATAATTATGTGATGCCACCTTGAATTTAACTAATAACAATGTTAACAGTGTTAAATGTCCCGGCTCTAACCACTGCAACAACACAGCGAGACAGCGAGGGACATGCGCCTGCACACACAGTTGTCACCAGAGGTCTAATTAGGCAGCATAAGTGAAAACACCTGTGTGGGTGAGCTATGAGTGTGTGCAGGCTTTAATGTGGCTCCAGTCACACTATCATGAATAGCTGTTTGCTGTCACAATTAGGTCAGCCTAAAGATAGCCTAAAGAGTTTACTACATAATGTAAATGTATTCATACAAAACACCTGTACATGCACATCCTTTAACAATCAGTTTAGGTTATGATTCATACACATTGAAAATGGTGACAAAAGTAATGAAAGTGTAAGGTAGGTTCTCGTTTAGTAATGTGAATACAGAGGCCAATTTGAATGTCATTAGTTTGACAATGAACAGATTTGCTAATCACATCCCTGCCGTGCAAACTGACCTTGTCTCATTACAACACGCTCACACATTCTTTGATAGGCATATAACTCCTGAATGGAAGAGCACTTAATTCAGGGAGAGTGTTTATGAAATTAACTGTTTGCATCCTGCCGGAGCTGACCTCCTTGGCACTGATGCACACTCAACTCTCAAAACAGTGCCAGGCTCGCTTTGAAGCAACTCAATTGAAATGTAGGATGAAACATTCTGGCGAATCGTAAAAGTATTATTGTGAAACCTCCAACTGAAGGGCTCCAGTTTTAATTAGCAGAGCATGAAAATCCCGTAGGACTTTATTTTCAATTTTCCAATGACTGTTCTTTAACACATTTAATCTCCCCGATCTGTTAATAACCTCTAAGTTGATTAAAGTACATAATCATCTTTATTCCTTTTTAATCTATTAAACCAATATCATTCTTCTGTCTCAAGGACTTTGCAAAAATCTACACCCATATGTGGCTCTGATTCCTTTTCTGTTTGCTCAGGATGATTGAGGACACACTGCACACACACATAATGTAACTACCCTCTGAGCCTATGGCTGGTACATTTCTCCTCATATGCATTCAGATGTCTCAAGTGGGTGTCAAATGTCACACATCTGAGTCTCTGTTTGACTTGCTGGATCCACTTCCACCCTCAGCACTTAACCAACTAAAGGAGATTCTCCTCGGTTTGACTCACAAGCACTCAGGCACTGATGAAAGTCGTGCCCCATTCAGAGTCTCGCTACAGTGGGGCAATGTGAGGCTCCAGGTTATGAAATGTTTCATTTATTGCACAGCGTGAAAATGTAAATCAATTCAAAGAGACATTGTGAGGATTTATGTAAGAGGTGACAAAAAAGTACAAAATACTTCACATTTTAGGTTCTTACCGGTGATATTCAGTTGATCAGTATTACAGTCTGGCCATGTTCAGATGGGATATTTTCCAACTCAAAGTATAGTGACGTCAAGCAGACCTACTTGACAGTCAAAGTAGGGTTTTTGATATGTATATTCACTGAAATTACCATCCTTGTTTCACAATCTCATGATTTCATTATCTGCAATTAGATGACAAGAGAACTTTTGTAATAATTGCCTGCAATTATTGGATAGCCGGCGCCCATTAGCATTTCGCTTGTTTCATGATTTAAAAGTGTTCTGTAAACCGCCAACTGTAATAGATCTAAGAGGAACAATTACCTATAAAGGGATGATAATGGCAGACTAAGTAGAAAACAATTTATCTGCCCCTGCAAACAGCAGCACAGTTGTGGTTGCATAGCTCCAACAGGAAATGAGGACACATCTTATTTTCCAATGTGGCACATTGAGTAAATAATACAAAACATTGTTCATGATGTGACAGAAACTTGTATCAATTAAATCAATATATAAGGAAAAGATTACACTTTACACACTTCCCAGTGTACCTTTAAAACATGTTATCCCTGAAATTCATTCACAGGTAAAATACACTCCGGAGCCAGCACTGGAATGGAGAGTCACTTCTCTCTGACCCCTCTGGCCACCAGGTGTCATCAACAAATACGTCTGTCGCCTCCGTGGTCCCTGCTGGCAAAATGAGCCGAGAGAGATCTCAGCTCAAAATTGAAAATGTCTGCTGCTTAGACTGAAATAAACAACCTTTGGACAATGAATGTCCCTAAATGCCATTTTCCGCCTCTCTACTTTCCAATTTATGGTACAACAGCGAGCACACAAATGTTTAATTAGCTTGCGTATTACATGTCTGTGAGTCTCAGAAAGTTTGCAGTAGGTTGTCAATATTCAAATTACCATAAAGGGTTTTTAAATTTTCTTTTATAAATGTCTAAGACAAACTAAAACTGGACATGTGTTTTTGCTCTGGTGCCATAGCAACACACTCTTACATCTGTGATGGAAATGATGAGAAGTGTGTCACCTGATGTTCAAGTGAGCGCAGCTGTTTTTTTCTCACCTCTTCCCAGGTCTGAAACAGGTGTAAACATGCAATGATATAGCCTAAGACTCTATCGGGTATGTGGAAGAATACTGAAAGCATATAGGAGAGAGAGAGGGACAATTCAATATCATTAGTCCTCTGTTGGCTGTTATGTGGCTGCCATCTGCTGGTGATTCTTGTGCAGAATGTCAACGCTGTGCTTTACCCTCACACACCACTGGGTGGGTACTGTACTACTGCATTTAGAGGCTTCAAACAGTTTTTCATGACTGGAAAAAAAAAAAACATGACTTGATAAAACTCTACCTTAAAATGCCACGGGGTTGTGTAATCATATTTCCAGATAAAGTCTTGTTTTTGTTTCTTTTATCTCACAGATAAAGTCACACAGGCTCCAGCACTACCACTATTCTATTTTATCAGAGATATGGATCAGTCATACAAGCTGTCTGCCTCTGTCCAATAGTGACCTTGCAATAACTGCCACCCTTTATCAGTGAAAAAAAAAAAAAGTACAATAACAACATGTACGTATGGATAAGAAACATAACAGTGATAACATAACTGTTCAAAGTGTAATAAAAAAGTTTCTCTAAATAAGTTAAACATTTATTATAATCTACTGTATGTATGCAGTGAATTCCTAGATAAAGTCATTCATGAATCATATCATGGCTTCATAAGGAGATGATGGATGGTGGTTGGATGGTGTTTTGAAATGAATATGGCCCAATAATACCGGTTAATAATAAAGTTACTTCAAAGAATTGAGATAGTAACAGCTGAATCTAATACCCAGTGATCAGTATAATCACTGATATAATGATACCATGTCATATTAGCAAGCAGATTATTACATTAACATTATTACATGTTGAACCCCTGAAAGAGGACATTTCAACAAATGAAGGCAGTATTCATTATGCTGTGTGTTCTGTCATGCTATTTATTTTTCATAGGACTTATGTTTGTTATGTTTAATTATAAGCAATCTGAGAAAAAAAAACAGCAGCCCCATTTTGAGCTGACATTCTCCTCTACAAATGAGAATAACACTCATTTAATATAATCTTTGAGCAGATCTCTTCAATAGCTGAGTTAGCAATTAGGTCTTCAAAATCTGCTCCCAAGTGTGGATGTAGCTTGAAAAGCGATGCTGTGATGCAAGGCTGAGGAAACAATTTAAAACAAAAGAAAATCACATGCTTACAATGCATCAAGGCTTCATCTGTGACAAGTGCAGGGCAGGCCAGCAAGGACAATGGTAGGACAGTTGTACGGGACAACACTGTTGAAACCTCCAGCCAGTCCAGTGACTGTCATGATCACATGATGTGAGTCTCTGGGTGTTCAATGTGACGTAATCAACCTTTGTCTGTTTGAGGTCATTTACTGGTGTTATTTTATCTTTTGTGTGAGTATTAAAAAAAAATATTAAGAAATGTTTAAACTATTTTGTATACTCTACAACTTGCACAAGTTTCATTTGTGTTTCACTTTTGGTTGAAATACAAACTTGTTACAAACTTTGCAGGTATTCTATTCCATTTCTATGGAATGTGGACTTTTCTGTCAATAACGATAACGATAAATACAAGGTGAGTTAATTTCTGAACTTTTACACACTGCTTTCCCACACTAAGCCTCTTTGGAAACTGGATTTTCAGCACTTCCCCTGATATGAGGCCACACTATGTTAAACATTAAGCTACAGCAAGAGTCAGCTCAGGAAGCAGGTTGCCTCAGGTGAAGGTGGTGTGATCAAAAGCAATCATCTTTAAATGTGAGGAGAGCTGAGTACAATGGCTGTAAATACGCCATGTTCATTCTTTATAATGTGCAAAAAAGCTTCAACAGGGGATTTGAAAAATTTTTTTAAAAAGAAAACTGAGCTTTACAATGAATTATCGCAATGATATTGTTTTAACTTTGGACCGGTAAAGGAATACTTTGACATTTTGGGGAATATGTTTATTCACTTTATAGCAGAGAGTTACATTAGATGATAAATACTGCTCACAGCCAGTTATCTTAACTTAGCACAAAGACTGGAAACGGGGGGGAAACAGCTAGCATACCTCAGGTCAAAAGTAACCAAGTCCCCCTACCAGCGCCAGTAAGGTTAACCTATTAATACACTATATCTTGTTGAATTTAAAGGAGCTATTTTTAAATTTTGCTATTGCTACATAGCCAACGTTATCATTAACAGCTGTTATCTTACCAGTCTAGGTGAAACTTTGCAAGTTCAGTAACATTCACCCTTGCTGACTCTTTGTCTGACTAGAAACCACGTTCAGCGGCAGAGAAAATTTGATGTAATGTAGGTAGAACCAGCAGCTGGCTAGCTTATGTACAGGTTAATTTGTGCGTTTTAGACGTGCTAGTAGGCAGATTTTGTTTCCAGTCTTTATGCTAACTTAACCTAACCATCTTCAGGCTCTAGCTAAATATGTAGTGTACGCATGTGAGAGAGGTGTCAATTTTCTCCACTAACTCTGTGCAAGAACTCAAATTACCATATATTACCAAATGTACTATTTCTTTGAAGTGAATTTATTTAAATTATGCTATTGCATTCATTTTGGACAGCAAAGTCAATATCAACAAAATTTGTGCCCCTTGATTTAATGTTGCTAATACATAACCCTTTCTGGAATTGTGGAATTAATGACTGACAGATTTTTTCGTTGAAGACATTTCAGCCGAATGAGTTTCATTAGCTATTAGTCATATGCCCAAATCCCAGTGAAATCACCATGGATGGGTGCTGTCATCCTGAGCTGTCTTATTATTCACTGTCTGTAAAACAGCTCCAGGATTTGTCTGTGGATTACATCATCATTAAATTCTGTCTCTGTGCAGTTCAGCTTGGTGAGAAGATTTACCAAATCAAACACCAGTGTACAGTAAAAAAACATGTGAGCTGTATTTTAAGATCATTGTTCAACTTTACACAAGATCTGTCTTTTGCTCTTACTATGTCTCATTCTCCCTCTTAGTATCTCTTTCTCTCACACAGAAACACAAATGTACTCACAGAGGGAGCAGCAGTGATTGGTCGAGAATGACACCTGAGATCATTTAGGATGCTCATTGGCTGTTGGAACTGTGCTGTTTCATGGGCACTTTGAGTGTGGCTGACTTGAGCAGAGCTTTTGTGTAAACATGCCACATATACAGGCACGGGGCTGCAGTATCACAGACACCTACAGTATGCTGTAATCTAGAGCAGTCACATACATGGCCTACAACAAAATGGTACTTTTGTAAAGATAATAATGTTCCGTTCTCGTAAGATTGTCAGAGGGTGTTAATTCAGCATTATAAGTTATGAGTTTTTAGTTTGTGCTGTTGACTCACAAACTCTGTTTACTAAACTGCACTAAAATGGTAAAATACTGCCACCATTTTCCCTGTAGATATCACCTTTTCACCTTGGTGCAATTTACTTGCACCAAGGTGAAAGATAACAAATTGAAGTCTTTTCCTTTATAGTGAAATGGCTATTAAAAGGTCAACAGCAGCAATAAGCTTAACAGTGGGAAGCTCACAGCTGATAAGAGCAGAGGATAGTGTAGTTTATCACAACAGACTAATACCGAAGGTTATATACCAACTTAAAGGAGTAGTTTGAAATTTCTGGAAACAGGCTAATTCGCTTGCTTGGTGAGAATTAGATGAGAAGATTGATACCACTCACACGTCTCCACAGTAAATATGAAGCTGTAGCCATCTGTAAATTAGAAACAGGGTTAAACAGCTAACTTAGTCCAAAGGTAATAAAATCTGCTTACAGATCCTGTAATGCTCATTAATTAATACCTCATTTATTTTATCTGTACAAAAAGCCAAAGTGTAAAAATGACGATTAAATAAAGGTCAGACTGGCTGTTTTGTCCTGTTTCCTGCCTCTGTGCTAAGCTAAGATAAGCTAAGCTAACCTGCTGACTGCAGCTACAAATTTACCATACAGCCATGAGAGTGGCATCGACTTTCTTTTCTAACTTTTGGCAAGAAAGCAGAATTTCTCCGAATGTCAAACTATTCCCTGAAACAACCACATCAAATCCAGGTCACTGTCTCTGAAATATAAAAATGTTTATTCTCTGGAAACCACAGTTTGTTTGTCTTGTAGCTCCGGTTCAGGATCTGTTTATCATCCCTTAAAACCCACATATTCTTTCTGTTTTGGCATAATACACCCAGAAAATAAGCATGTGGTACAGAAAAGGGTGTAGGATCTGGCTATAGAAAAAGGTGAGCTGCTCTGAAACAATTTCGGAGCTGAGCGCTAAAGAACAAAGGGGCTGGGAGATTGCATCCTGGTGCCACGCCCTCGGGCTGTAGAGTCAGGGCCTTTATGGTATCCTTTGTTAAGCTGCTTGATACACTCTATACCCCAGAATCCCCTTTCATCTTCCATGGCACAGTGAGAGGGAGAGGGAGCTACTGAAAAGGTTGTGTGTGTGTGTGTGTTGAGAAGAGTGCCCAGAAAGCATTGAAGCAATGGAAAGAAAGAAAAGGAGGAAAATAGGGCTGGAGAATTTTGATCAAACTATGGATTATTAACCTAGTGATAAAAAGGGATGGATGCTACAGTTACCAATGGTGGATTTACATGAAAATACCATCCTTATTAATGGGTTACACAGTTTCAGATGCTCTCTAAATGTGCGGTATCTTGGCACTTACTGAGGAATGCATGCAATGATTTTTGACACCTGAACTAGAAGGAATACACTGGATGAAGCCGAAACCGTTTTCATCTTAATCAACTATCCGAGAGGATGGATTAGGATGTTTCCCTTCATAATTTCATACAGGATTGAGGAACAAAATTGTCAAGCTTGAGTTTGATAGATCAATTTACCAGCTGTTCCAGCAGGCTTTTCCTTTAGCTATAATTCAATCCCTCCCAGTCTAACAGCATAATCTATGACACGCTTGATCTGCTATTCATTTGAAGTGTCGAAGCATCCTGCTTTATCTTCTGATGTGGCTGAGACCTCCTCGACGCCAGCGCCAGCACTGCTGGTTGCTAGGAGCTATTTGCTATATGCCGAGTCATTTTCATGGTTATTATAGCCCTGCATTAGCTAACATACAACTTGTGATTTAAGCTTCCACATTAATGCGCATGTTACTGTCAGTAGAAGCACTAGAAGCAATCTAAATTTCCATAGTGGTGTCATATTTTTCACCATCAACCTTTTTTCCCTTCTTTTGTTAATATAATAAGATATTTAACATGTCGTGTGTGGAAGTCCTCTCAGGTCACGCGTATCCAGCAAACACATTTTTTTCTCTGTAGATTAACACGTACACATATAAACAGTAAAGCAAAGACAGAGATCTACACACTGGCACCCACACATACACACACTCACTGCTGTAGGCTTTTATCCTCGGGCACCTGGATTGCCAAGAATTACATAGAGAGAAACTTATTCATTTGGGAAACATACACACGCTCCTTCCCAGAGAGGAGCCTTCAACATACTCATTTTGTCCTGAGGCAGAGAAGAATACTATTGTTGGATTAATGGGGTGGTGTAGTAGTTTTGGGCCTTGGGGAGCTCCCTGTAGGTGCACCCTTCTCTTTCTGACCTCCTTTCTCCCCTTTGTGAGACTGTTAGACTGTGGCGATTTATCTGTGTTAACCACATGGTCCGCTGAAATTAGGAGTAAATATGACTGATGTCATTATCTATGGGTTGCAGCAAAGTGAATGTCTCTGAATGTCATTTCAGGACCACGACAGCGTGTTTGTATAGAGGTCATGAGTGAGGATCTATGCCATTACATCCAAGCATATTTTATGAAAAGCAATGAAATGAGTGAGGAAGAAAAAGAAACCTGTTCTGATAGTAATTTCCTCTTTGGCAGTCTTCTCATCCTGTAAGACATGCTGTATTTGTTCAAACCCTCTGCATACACCAACACAACACTAAGCACTCATAAATGTGACGGGAGGACAAATGCAAACTTTTCAACCCTCAATATACTTTCATGCTTGACTTATTTAGTACAAAATGGTGAAACAGCTCCAATGGAGTGCAACTGTGACATTTATATTTAACCATTCAGTTATCACTGCCATTTTAGAAATGGCATTTTCTCATTCAATTCAAGTGGAACCAATTTAAACTTGGTCAATTTGAATGTGTTGCCTGGAAACTGTAACTTATAAGATGATTTATACACCCATATGTAATACTTACATTCAAAAACTCATTCCGAAACTGTTTTAGCGGAACTAACAAAGCTGCTTTATCTATTCAATTGTGTGACGATATGGTTAGTGACTTATAATATGAAAGTCAATAGAATAAAGTAGCTTCACCTCCACTACATTTGCCATCAGTATTTGTAGGTACAATAAGACTACAGCCATGCTAGTAGCTCTGTGAGGCTATGCTTATACACAGCAGTGCTTTGAGATAATTAGTGCTAATTAGCAAACATCAGCATGCTAACATGCTCACAATGCCAACATTCCTGCTAAGCAGAAATAATACTTACCATGTTCACCATCTTAGTTTAGCATGTTAGCATGTTAATATTTGCTAATTAGCACTAAATACAAAGTACAGCTAAGGCTGATGGGACAAAGCCATAAACCAGAGTACTGGATAAATTGACATTTTGACCTGATGATGGCGCTAGATGGATCAGAATGCTTGTGCCAAATCTTACAGCAGTGCTAAAGTTGTCATCACACTTTTACTCAGAACCACAAACATAACCCCATGGTGAAAGCCATCACGAAAGTGATTACAAAGCATGAACATCTGTACAAAGTTTTGTGCTACTGGATTAGTGTCAGAGAATCACCATAGAGAGTAGTAGCCTTGATCCTTCAAACAGTTGTTGAGATATTTCAGTCTGGACTAAACTGGTGGACCGACAGACCGACATTGCTAGCCCTAAGGCCATGTGGCAAGAAAGTCTCTGATGTTCCTGCAATGTTTCCATGTCTGTTTTCATAAATATAGTTATTGGGTGCTTTACCAATATTCGCAGTAATTGGAGCATCATTTTCCTCCACATGGCACATCAAATCAGCCATAAAAAGAAGAGATAAATTCAGCAGTTGAGTTAAGGCTTTGAAGCTGAATACTGGGTGACAACCAGAAATCAGTCACCACGTTGCATAGTTCTGCATTTTAGCACCACATAATTGCAAAAACAAAAAATGAATACAATACCCTGAGACATCGGCAGCACAGTTAATTACACCAAAAAAAGGATTTTAATTAAACTTAATTGAAAAGAAATGCTATCTGATTGATACGCTCTCTGGTTTTGTTTACCAAATTTGCTGTAGGTCATGGAGCATTGCTCAATTTTGCAAGCCAATTTGCATGAAAAAGATGATTCACCCATGGTATTACTCTCTACAAAGTGCCAGCAGCTGAAATTAAGTAAATATGATTTAGTTTGGGACTTTTTTGACAGTTAAGTTAAAATGATAGAAATGTTTGTTAATCGCTGTGGAGAAATATTGTAGTATCATTTTATTTAAAAAAGTTGCAGCAGTGAGTCTTCACCTGCATGTGTGTTGGTGTGTTTCAGTGTCAAATATATGGGTACTATTCCCTGCGCATGTCCTGAGGCACAGAGGATGAAAAAACATGCACCTATATATACATGCTTTTTGCTGCACGCATGGAATGCGTGGAAGATTGTTATCTCACTGCCCTATAGACGCCTGGCTGGGTCACACAGGTTCTTGCAAAACATGTTTCCATGTTGTTGTCGGTCCTTGAAAGACTATGTCAAGCGGGCAATGAACCTTTTTCCCATTCACATAATCATTGGCATACGTGCAGGGGCCCTACATGCCATCCCTGCACACTCCTTCTTGTGAGACACACCTCCTCTATCCTGACCAGAAGTTCAACAACTTTCCACAAACATCAGAAAAAAAGTTGTGCCACTAACCTCATTTCTCAAACGCTGCGTATATATATATATATATAAAGGTCCTGTTTAACTGGGGTTAGTTTGTGAAAAAGTAGTCTGCTGGAATACTTAGAGAGGACGATCTGTAAAAGTTTAAGTGTTTATCCAATAAGGATCAAGCTCAAGTTTTGATTTTAGCCTGGTAAACACATCTTTCTTCTTAGAAAGCAATTATAATGGATACATATTGCAACTGTGGATTTCAGTTCTGAATTCACAATGACATTTTGGGCTACTTTTATTGTATTTTTTGCAACTACATTTCCAATTTTGCTCTTATAATATCCCATTTTGATCTTGTTGAATGCTGTTTCCTTGCACTTATTATATCTCTTCAATGCCTCTTTAGAATAAGAGTTACATATGTTTTACTGCCATGTAAAGTAGCTGCCTGTTTCCACTTTCACTTCAGCTCTCCTGCCTCCTGGTTTGTGCGTCTGTCCCGGACGAGGGGGCGGTGGGGTGGCGTCACGTCATATCAGCCGCCGCGCTCTGATTGGCTGCCGATTCTCACCCGACACAGCTGTGATTGTTTTCTGCAGAGGAAGCTCTTGTCCCTGGTATGAGCTCTGTGCTGTGGAATGGAGCAGCACTGTGTGTTTTTTTCTCTCTGTGTGCGTCTGCTAACGATGATGTGAACAAACAACGTGATTGCAGTCCTTGTTGTAAAGAGCAGGAAAACAAGGAGGGGGTCCCGGCTTAATCGTTTCCGCGGCGCGAATGAACACGAGAGCTGGTTTCTGTTTGGAGCAGACACTGAAGACGTCTGGAGATCAAGGTATGGAGCGATCATTGCAGCCTTTTCTCGCTGTAGTCTAACTTAGTTTTAGCAGAATCCGGAAAACATAACTGTTCATCTCTCATTCAGCAACGTATCTTTACACTCGTGAGCTACATGTGTCTCTTTGTTACAAATGTGTATCTAAAGTCATGACAGTGGTATTTCCTTCTCCCTCAGCCCTAAAGTGCCAAATGCCCAGACTAGAGGACCACTGCTGGAGCTGCTCCTGTGCATCAAGGGTAGAAACTAAGCACTCATCATCTGGAGCAAACTGGTTAGCATCCAAAGCTGAAGAAATGATGTCCATCATCACCTCGGTGCTCAGCAATGCCTACGGCTCGCTGCACGACGTCCGGACGGCCAACCTGATCCGCCGGGGTCTCGTCCTCTTCACGGTGGGAGTCTTCCTCGCCCTGGTGCTCAACTTGCTGCAGATACAAAGAAATGTCACCCTGTTTCCCGAGGAGGTGATGACAACTTTGTTTTCGTCTGCCTGGTGGATCCCGCCTTGCTGCGGCACAGGAGCCGGTGAGTAGACAACAGTGGTGGCTGGGATAAATAAAGTTTATTAGTGTGTTATAAATAGTTTTGGAGAGCAGTTTGACCAAGGTTATCAGTAGTTTGTTGCTAAGTTTGGGACAAAGGAATGTGGGAAGGGGAGGGGTTAGAGTGCACCAGCTTTTTCCATATAAAGAGACATTTATAATGGCAAATAAAGCCATTAAAATCAAATTTACCAATCATTTATAGTCGCTAAAAGTTTGATAATCACCTCTGAGTGCTTATGTGCATCACACGCCATAAGAGGCAGTAGAAAAGTGCCATTTTAAACTATATAAGGCAGGAAAACGATACCTCTCTATAACTGCCACTGAAACCAGCTGCTGTATGATCATGGGGTAATGAATCATCATTCGGCTTTGTTTTTGTTGGCTATTATATAAACCTTCCTCTCTTATGCTGCACTAGACTTGATGGTTTTGTCTGGCAGTCAGTTATGAAAAAAAAATGACTTTGCACAGATGGTAGCGATTCTCGTCCTCTGATTGGTCGCAACAGCCGGACACGAGGTGAGCTGCGCGCTCATTGGCCGGTGTCATAACGGGTGAGCTGAGTGGGAGGTACTTTCAAGGCCAGGAACCAGGAAGTTGGGAGGAAAAAAACAAAAAAAAAACAAGCGCGTATATGCTCTGCTCCACCCACCATGTGCTGCAGGGCAGAAAACAAATGGAAGTGGTGGTTTAGCTTCATGTTTTTACTGTCGCTTTACTGTTGCTTTATTAATGTCTCACAGTGCCATGTAGGGACTTGTTTAAGGTATTCATTACTGAGTTCACAGTTAACTTACTGTAACTTTTGGTGTGTATTTATCCTCTATAATCCCAACTATGTCTGCTTTTTTGATTTAACTTTTAACTGTTCAGTTTATAAAATGTAAGAAAATACACAAAATTATACTTCACTAGTTTCCTTATCTACGGTGAAATGAAATAGAGAAAAGAAGCAAGTGCTCACATTTCCAAAGCTGGGACCAGCAAGTGTTTGGTATGTCTTCCTTGATACAAGATTGATTATGACAGTATAACTAGATTCGGGTATAGTGTATTATATAACGGTTCTGTAAGGACTACAACAAATTTTTGTTATTGAATAATCACACAAAAATTGGACAGGTGGTTATTTTCACATATAAATATTTGGTCTGGGGAATTCCAAGGGAAATATGTTCAAGTTGGCTTCTTCTATTAGACCAACAGTTGAAAACCCAAAAATATTCCCTTTACTGACACTTAAGACAAAGAGAAGCCTGAAATTCTCTTTGCTGGAAAAGTTTTAATGAGTCTCGGATAATTTTTCTGTCAAATCAACTAATCGATTCATTGAATAATGAATCGATTTCAGCTCTAATTCATATAACTTTTTCAGAGATATATAAGTTTCTTTGGTATTTTCTATAGTGTCCTCCTTTTAGTTGTTTCTTTTGTGATTTTTCTTCTTTACTTTATTGACAACATGTAGAAGAAAATGTAGGTCAAGAGCTTGACATTACACAGAAATGAGGAATTACACCAAAAGTCAAACAAAAAGAAGTTTTAAAAAAAAAAAAAAAATGTTTAGGGCTTTCAAGTGTTTTTACCGTAGGTGTATAAATGATTCACTAATTATGGAAACGCATGTTCAGCAAATAATCCCACACAGCAGCTCTATGACAGGATTTGCCCTCTGGCATTTCACAGAATTTCTGCTTATCTTGTGTAATTTGGGTCTGTTTGTTCCCTTTTGCAGCTGTTGTCGGCCTGCTGTACCCCTGCCTCGACAGCCATCTGGGAGAGCCGCACAAGTTCAAGAGGGAGTGGGCCAGCGTCATGAGGTGCATCGCAGTGTTCGTCGGCATCAACCATGCCAGTGTTGTATCCTTTCACAAAGAGCTCATGTTGTAGACTCATAGATTTTACTGTTGTCCTTCATTAAGTGTGTCACGGCCAAAGAATGAGGGGAAAAGTTGTCCTTCCATTGCTGGTTTGGACAGGATCTAAAGCAGGAGATTTGTCCTTCTTTACCCCTTACCCTTAAGAAGTGATGGAACTTGGTGCTAGCAGGTCATCCAAATATTTGAGTAAGAACTAATCCCATGCTAGCGTCACACTGTTTGACTTTGTCCTTAACTGCCCCGTAACACAGAAACTAGACTTCGACAACAATGTGCAGCTCTCCCTAACGCTGGCAGCCTTGTCCTTGGGCCTGTGGTGGACCTTCGACCGGTCCAGGAGCGGCTTTGGTCTGGGCATCACCACTGCCTTCCTAGCTACTGTGATCACGCAGCTGCTGGTCTACAACGGAGTCTACCAGTAAGTCAGCAATCCCGAGTTTTCACTCTTGAGGAAAGAAAACTGATGCTGTGTGCAATGACTAATCATGAGTGCTTTGTCATCACTAATTTTTGGTTTCATATTACACCCAAGAAATACTCTGCCGCTCGGTTTAAGTGTTCTTTATACAGCTATGAGAGTAAGTCCCACCCTGGTGTGAAGGAAGCATGTACTCCCACCTGTCTGATTCCAAAAAAAGATGTGGCAGATAACACAAAAAAGTATTGAGTTATATTTTTGGTATTCCCCTTATCTCTGGGAGCCCAATTAACAACCCATCCTACCTACTTCAGCGGCATATCATCAAAACCACGCAGCTGAGAAAAGGGACTGTTGCCCACGATAGGAGGTTCAAAAGGCAGCCGCAGCTCATGCTGACTTCACAAGGTAGAAACGCAGGGGGAGGAGTGAGAGTTGATAATTATCATTTCCAAAATGACAGGTCTTGTATGTTTTTCCCACTCAGAGATCTGTCAGAGATCTTTCTGGCTTTGTCTTTAAGACGCGTTTTCGACTTGTCAGAATTGATGCGTCTTATTCTGAGTTTTGCCTGAGGGGAAAGGCGAGACATAATTTGCTTATTACAGTATAACTTGTTTAGCTCTGGAGGGAATTCTGTTTTTTTGTTTGACCTCCCCGCCCGGGAGGTCAGAGGTCAGACCTTAGAACAGCGTCACTACACCTGATGTGCATCATTAAAGATGATATTTCATGAGATGTTTTTTTTGTTGTTGTTGTTCTCTCCCTCTTTCAGGTACACATCTCCAGACTTCTTGTATGTACGCTCCTGGCTCCCATGCATATTCTTCTCAGGCGGTGTTACTGTGGGGAACATTGGACGCCAACTTGCCATGGTAAAGTTTGGAACCATTTATAACATATATAATCTTGTAACTAAAGGGTCAAACTCCAGCTGTAGCCTAAAATCAGTCTCATGTCACTTACTGTAAAACACTGGTCAAGTGTGCGTTTAGTGAGCAAGTTACAGAAATGACTAGACGCTGTTTCTTTATCCAACAGCTCTTGTAGCATCCATTATGTATTTGACATTTCACTGCATGTATTAGCTCGAAGTTGTGTACAGGTTGGCAGCTTTCAGGCGTACTGCTCTTTAAAACAGCTACCAAACCAGTTTCAGTCCTGCTGCTCTTGGTCTATTGTTTTGCAGTAACACAATAGTTCCTGATCTTGATCTGGAGGCTTTTTCCAATTTGCTAAGAATATAGCCGAGGCGTAAACACCTGTGACTCCTCGGATGATTTGGAAGTTTGTGTCATCACACAAAATCTCCCTCCACATTTATCCGTATCAGCCTTCAAAAATGTGCACGTCGAACCCCTCTGCGCTCTGCCTGAGCAGCTAAACAGAAAATGATGACTTCAAAAGACTCCCCTGCACCGCACGTGCTTTATTTGCAATTATTTAGCTGAACCAGAACAGCAGATAACATTGTCAAATGAGCTTAAAGTTGCGCAAATAGCACTGGACGCCCCCCTTTTACTTCATAATTATCCCATCAAGTCAGCTTTGATGTCTTCATTAAGCCTCTGCCCAGAAGCCTCACCTCATTCTGTCTGTAAAGTAAGAGTCCCGTCACTCCCTCAGTTTGACTCAGTGAAAGCGTGAAAGCAGATTAAGAGCTGTTGTTTTTCACAGTCGTGGCGAGACACAGAGCCAGTCAGGACTCGGCCGACCAGAGGGTCATTTGCTACTTGTTGTTTTTGTTTGTGATGAGGCCTGAAGAATGTTGGCACAAGTCCGCACTCGTGGTTTTGTTCTGTGTTTTTCTCCCTTTCGCTCCAGTGGGTCAGTTATGAGGATCAGGATCAGGAGGAACATGAGACTTTTGTTTTTTCCCCCTTTCAAAATGTTTTTTTTTTTTTTTTTTTTTTTGCATGGCTTGTTCTTCTTTTATTTTGGGTTTAAGCCAGTTACAGTGAAACAATCAGTTTGGCAGCATTAACCACACAGAATAAAAAAAAACAAACTCTGCTCTGTCCAGACTTTTTAGATCTAAATGGCTCCATTTTATTATTTTATTATTTTACCAAGTTACTGTCAGATGTGTAGTTTTAGAATCTAAGTTGAAATATGGCTGAGTACACAAACTGTTGAGACCTTTATCTCTGAATATATTTTAAATGTTTTGCGATGGATAAAATGAGTAAGGGGAAGTTTTGTGCGAGCAAACTGTACTTTGTACCTTTCTTTGTATAAAATGTTCCGCTGACATTTGGAAAAAGCCAAATCATCAAAACAAGAAGGAACTGAGAGAAAATAACTCAATCCATATTTCATATAGACTGAAATCCATATTTATTTGAAGGCTGCTCACTGCAAATAAAAATCAGGAACTTGTCCACAGAGTTCGGTTTCAGCTGCAGTTTTATTTTGAGTTTACAGGAAACTGAAACGAATGTGTTCATGTGTGATTCCAGTCTTGAAAACAAATCCCCTGAGGCTGTTAAAAGTTGTCCTATAATAGTAGTTAGCAGTTTAGACGTTTCTCTATACATTAAGCCGACTTTAGCTGCCACCTTGGTCCCATTTCTACTGTATCCACATGTAACCATCGTATTGTACCTACAGATATCCTGACTGGATTTTCT